>NW_011355465.1:0-873 GCF_000735185.1 Notothenia coriiceps
TTAAATGTGTTTCTGGTCCTCTTTCAGTTGAGATAGAGAAGATCAAGGATGTGTCAGGATGTAGAACTCTTGTGTGAACATTGGATAAAGCCAGGTTCATATTCTTGTTTCATGTTGTTTTGCAAAGGTTTGCACAGAGCGAAATATCTTTGTGTTGCGCGATATATCAGAAAATACTGCATTAAAAAAGTCATTTCCTGCATTTTTCTACTGATAAAGTGTGATATAAATAATGTACAGGCTTTCAGTTTGCTGTAGTTCACTAAACAGAGACATTAACGACATGTTTGGTGTTGAAAATGTCAGAAAAAGTGAAAGAATGGGAGATGAATACCCCCAAATCTCAAACTTGTATTATATTTTGTGTGTGTTTGTGGTCCTCTTTCATGAGACACTGTAGGACGCTTCCGGAAAAGACCAAACACTGGATGTCTTTCAGTCGCCAACATGTGTTTTCGAGACACTGATATTAACGGGGAAATCCTGCAGGACTCAAATGCCTCGTCGGGGGTAACGCTGCCCTTCCTCTGCACATTGTTTCTCTTTCAGAAAACACAGAGGACTGTTTGTATGATGCGATCAAAGACACGCTGCAAACGGTGTCCGCCAAAAGTCGAGTCCAGTGTCTATGGAGTGTCATTTTTATTTGTTATAGTTTGGGAAGATTGAAAATCGGTAGTGAAAGCCAGCTAAGTCGGTAGGCAGTAGAAACATGTAAAAAGCCGTAGACTACCGCCCAAATCGGTAGGGTTGGCAGGTATGTACTTTGTTGCATGTGTTATCACCAAAAATGTGTTCCGTGAAAGTAAAGCAAGTTCATAATTAGATAGACATCGTGAGGTATTTATTTTCGGTACAGTTTATGTTGAAACC
>NW_011355466.1:0-15796 GCF_000735185.1 Notothenia coriiceps
CGTTAAAGAGAGAGAGCAAACAATAAAAATACGTAAATTGCATTAAATCGAGGAGGCAATTAAAAGCACCCTGCAAACTATTATCCAATGAGCATATTTCCAGCACTTAAACACTTTCAATAACAGCCCATACCGCCGTTCAAGTCCCCCTATCATGATGAATGAAAACAATCTGCGTGTTGATGGAATGTACTTTCTTTCTATTGACGAACACGTCCTCATCTTTTGATGGCGCAATTATTTTTATGTGCGTCCCGTCAATAGCACCGACCACACCGGGCATACCTGCATTGCCATGAAGTTGGCTTTGATCCTGTGTAGTTGTTGATTGTCCAAAGGAAACCGGATAAACTGTTGGATGATATGTGGTCTAGAGAGCGCGTTGATGGTTTGGTTTATGGCACGGCTGACTGATGGTTGCGATATTCCTAAATCCTCGGCATTGCAAAGTTGCATTTTCCCTGTTGCTAAATATCGTAGTGTTGCCAAACATTTTATTTCCGGACTAATCGGGTTATTCCTGTTAGTCGGGGATGTTATTGCATCCCGCACTAATTCCACAACAAGTTTGATACCCTCACAATTTAGCCTATATCTCTTGATCAATTCACAGTCTTCCATTGTCTCCAAAACATTTCGTCTCAGCCATTTTCAGATTCTTTGTGAATAGGTCTTACTGAGTTAGGAGTCCTCTCGAGGACTTTTAAGCTCTCCCAGACTTAGGTGCTACTTTTAGGCCTTAAAATACTTTGTGAATTGCTCTTAGTGAATAAAATTAGGAGTCCTAAATTTAAGACTGACGCGCCCATTATGCTTAGGAGTTTCTCCTAAATTCGCCAGTTAGGAGCTACTTTTAGCCCTAAAATCCTTTGTGAATACGGCCCCAGGTCTTTAGTGAAATGCATGGTGGCGTGTAGTTCTGGCCAAACTCACCATGAATCTTGAGCAGATGTTTGGACCCGGCCTGTCGGTGCAGGTCGTCGGTGCACTGGGTGATGACCACCACCGAGCGCCCCTGCTTCTTCAGCCGGGCCTCACACTCGGCTATAGCCAGATGGGCAGCACTGGGCTTCCTGTTCAAAGCCAGCTCTCTCCTGTAATGGTAAAACTCCCAGACACGGGACGGTGTTCGAGAGAAGGCCTCTGGGGACGCCAGGTCCTGTGCATACATAAACAGAAGCATGTTGTAACTCAAAACTCAAATGCTAACAAGGTCAAACCTGTTGTATTCAGAGGCAAGGATTTGACAGATAATGAAAGGCAAAGATTAGGTTTAACACCTCGATTAAAAAGGGGAGAATATCATCTTTTTTTATGAAAGACTATTTTTTTTATTCTTTCCTGAAGGTAAATCTCCATGTAGCCCACAACATGTATCCAGATTATGCAACAAACACCATTCCTCTTGGCTGTTGCTTCCAAGATAAATCCACTGAGCTGTGAAGATGTATTATGTAAGCATTAAATACACCCACTCAACAAGTGTGAACCGCAGCTGGAAATCAGACCAAACACAAAAGTTTGACCTATATAAAAAGACCACAAAAAAAGAAGTGTGTTTTGCTTTTAAGAAAATTACCTGAGATTGCCACTTCCTCCACTTCTCATGTTCTCCTCTGAAGGTTGGTACTCCACTCTCTGCACTCACACCTGCCCCTGTGATGATTGCTATGTGCTTGGCTTTGGAAAAAACCTTGCGGAATTCAGACATGTCTGGGAAAATAAAAAGAAGAGCAAGATATAAAGACTTCTATGTGTCATTATACATATTTTCTTCATCTTACTTATAGGAGTTGGCCTAAGTATTATTATAATTGCTAATATTACAATATGTTATACATTTGGTGTCTCTGCAACAGACTTTGCATAAGTAGAGAGGGGAAAGATTGATTTGAGAAAGATGTCCTGTTGGCTATGCAATTGTACAACTATGTGTCTGTAACTTGTTGCAAAACATTACTAAAAACACTGAATTCAAACATTTTTCTGAATAAAGTTCTGATGCACAGAGCTTGTCAGGAAGGATGACCTGATTGGCTGATAATTAATGTTAAAGGAAGGACCAATATTCATCTGACACAGCAGCCAACAAACCTAAAACCTCATTAAGCCTAACCTTTATCATTTTACCTGAGTTGGGTCTTGCTGTGTCCATCAAAGGTCCTTTCAGCACATTTGTGGAAATGCGAAGACCAAGGGCAATCACAGCTCGATTCTGGAGTAGCATTGTCACTGTTGTCCAAGAAGACCAGAAGAACACATGAAAAATAACACAAAAACAACTTGTTGATTCATTTAAAGCATGTCCTGCAGATGTTCTCTTTATATTTCATGCATTATGACTTGAGAAATATGGAACTTACATTTTCTTTAAAACCTTATTTTGTGCAGCCAAGCTTTCAAACCAACAGAACATCACAGATAATCTTAACAGACATCCCAACGTTTCCAAAGATACACAATATGTAACTTAATGCAGACAAAATAAATGCTAAATTCATCTAAAATATCAACATTTGCTGTAATAGTTCAGCCATAAGGATAAAAGCTGCAATGAAGAGTAGGAAAAATCATATTGTATATGTGATGCTGTGTGTGAAAAGTTTTCATCATAACTGAGGGTTATACTTCATATATAAAGTAAATTCGGAATAATTGAGCCTACGGATGTGCAACTGCCTCCCTTTATATAACATAGCAAAACAAAATCATAAAAAGATATGGCAGGTATGCCTGCATTCTTGTGCTTGTGCAAGTCAGAGCAATGACACTCTTGACTTGTACCAGGCAATTGCAACACACCTACTTGTTGGTAATGATAAGAAGGAATGTGCATACAAATACATGTAAAAATAATAGACAGGTAAGGGTAAACGGCCTGCTTCGACAAACTATCAATACACACATAGAAACGGGCGAGCCCTACAAGACTGAACATTCAAGTCAACTGTGTCGAAACAGGTTTTACAAGAGGCCCAGCCCTCATGTATAAAAGACTACAATTCACCACAACTCAAAGAACCGTTGCCATACTGTAGATTTCCATAGTTACAGCTGCGTCCACTGTTTCAGTTTATTGGCCATTTTTAAACGGACTTTAAACTTCTTTAAACCTTTTTCCTCCCAGCCTTTTTAACTCTCGCACGCTGGGAGTACGCGTACAGTTGTTTAACGTTGTATTACCTGTTGCACAGTCCTTCACAAATGTACTGCGTTAACAAAACGTCGAGAAGTTAGTTTGGGATATAATCCTGTCGCTCTCTTCGTCATAAAAACAGGAACTAACGTGCACATCCAAACGTGTGTATTTACACCAGACTGCATGGTATTTACAGGTAGCGTTTACTACGCTGAAACAGCACTGATAAATAAACTTTAATTTACTTACCTCGCTAAATGATATTCCTACTTTTAGGAGCAGAAAGTCAAGCAGTTTGCTTGTTTACCTCATGGTTTAGCTCTATCACTGCAAGTACGAGGCGCCGTAAACGTACCACACTGTCGTAAATCGCACTCTGAAAAAAAAAATGTTTACTGACAAAAATGTTTAGTTGAGGAGAGCCATCTGGTGGTGGACTGCTGTAAGTGTGATTCATTCAGGATGATTCATTCATCCCAAAATAAAAAAAGAGCAGCACTTTATGCTTCACCATAGGAGTCGTATTGTGTTTGTAGACTGCCTTACTGCAAATGTTTTGCTTTTTAGAAACAAAACGTATTAATGGCATGAAACTGCCTTCATTTGTTCTGTGTTTCACGACTGTTTGGTTGTCATCAAATATGATACTTTTATCTAAAGTGTGATGGCTAGGGTATGATAAGTGAAGCCACCTAGTGCCCTAAAAAGCCTATTTGAAATAATAGATAGGCTATCTATTCACAAATTGATTGATTATTAGTGTAAAAACACTGAATTCCCAACAACAATACTGCTAATTCTGTAACTAATCATGGTAGAGCCGCAACATAAATATATAGGCCTATGTCTGATTCAGTAGCTAGGCCTATAGCAAACGATTTTGTGATAAACGTTGATGACAAGACACAATCAATGCATTTGACCTAAATGGGGGAACACATTATCATAATATTGGCACACACCCCTCCCAAAATATAGGCTAGTGTTTTTTTCACTTACACCATCCCACCAACGCCCCCACCCACTCCACTCTCTCTCGCTCTCTCCCTCCCTCTCTCTCTTCCCCTCTCTCTCTCGGTGTGTGTGGACTCCCTCCTCCCCATCGCTAGCTACCTCGCAGTGTGAGTGGCCGTGGTTCTGCCTCTGCCCCAGTCGGCCGGCAGTTATCCCTGGACACTGGTTCAAATTGATGGCGACCACTCCAGACAGCAGCACAGACCGCAGACCGATCAGGAGACTCCGCTCCAAGAGCGATACCCCATATCTGGTTGAAGCCCGACTCTCCTTCAACCTGCGGACAGGTAGGCGCACATCCATCCGCCCTGTACCCAGAATCTGTTTGTCAGATGTTTTACCAGATGTCTTTATGTGGGTGGACTGGGAGGGATTATCGAATTAAATACACTTTACGCGAACGACACATTACAGGCTTTTCCCTACAGGCTATAGGCTAATCTTCTAAACTGGTGTAGATTTCCTGTGATGTATAACTCCATAATTTATTAATGGAGGGCTCCAAATATTCTTGTAAGGATGGAAGGGATGTGACTGAAATGTTATGCAACTTTGTTGACTGACGCTAGTGGTTAATGACGTGTGTGTCTCCGAACACATTGAGGGGGTCCGGTCGGAATTTAAGCAGCAATGGAATAGCTGTAGAAAGCGTTCATGTGAGAATTCGTCAGCGCCTGGTAATTTCTACCAATTCAACGCAGTTACATAATAAAAAAGCTTCAACGTGACCTATAGTAGCCCAAGCTTTGGCTGTAATGCACAAAATCTGATGGCATATCCGGTTTGATCACCGCATCATTATAAACAGTTGAAATAGATCCTGCAATGATGCTCTTTGTGAATAGTGTTCTGTCTCCATCACCCTTTATAAAGCGTGTTGCATCCCCTGTTACCATGGTGACTTGGCATTTTATGCTGACTGAGTCAACAGGATTCACATATTTTGCACTACAGTGTTATTAAGATTTACATGCTGCATCCAGCTGTCTGCTTTAGAGATCTCATGGTGTTAGTCATTTAATGATCTGTAAAATAGCCGTAGCAGTCACATTCAAAATTAGCTTCTCTCTTATTAGTCCTATCTCTCACCAAAAGCTAAATATTTAAATTGCTTGTTTTGTCCAACCAACAGTTACAAATGCCAAGGATATTGAATAAAAAAAGGTACAAGCATGGGATCCAAAATCCTCCATTACATAAAATATGTTCAGCAATAAGCAGGGTTTGTGTTATTTCAAGTTGAGGGGATTGAAATCACAGGGTCACCGGTTTAGTTACAAATGACTGCACCTTTGTCCAGTGCAAGTGCTCAGTGCCCAACAATGTAGCTGCTGTTTTGAAAGCCCCCAGGTGTGCAGCGTGATCCCAGGGGCTTCTGGAAAAGAGTGTTGGTTTGTGTTTTCCTGGTTGAATGAATTTTGAATAAAAAAGCCCCCCCAGCATGTTTATCTCTGATAAGCCTCTGTAGTGCTTTGCTGCCAGTGTGTGTTTGGTCTGTGGAAACATGTTTCTTGTCAATGGCAGGACACTGTTATGTGTCTCCATGCTCCTTTTTTATTTCAATACTCTACATTGAGCTTAGCATCCATGAGTGTGGCGAGGGGGCGATTTGTACAACAGTGCTGTTGACTCACTTCCACCTGAAGAAGAGGAGAAAGCTTTGGCTTGCTTATTGCCAAGGAAACTAAAAGGCCTAGTTGTCGGCCCAGGTGCTTGATAATGATAAAGGATCAGGGCTGCCAAGGGTGTGAAACAAGAACTGAGTTATTATCTCTGTGTAATTCTGGACCATGTAATTGCTGTGGTTTTCTCTTAATGTTTGAAGGGTAATTTGAATGGTTAAGCCTGATATTCTATTTAGATGACTGATGATGACTGCATCCAGGTTTGCATCAATCAACTTAACCAAAAGCAGAAATGGCACTTTAGTATAGAACATAATAGTCATGACACTGCCAATGTCTGCCAGCTACAATGAGAGTTATCCAATTCGTTTTTGATGTGTGGTGAGTTTGTGTTTGCGCTGATTTGGAGATGAGTTGAAGGTTCTAAGCCAACTCGACTGTTCAGTGTTTATACAGCTGATACTTTGGTTTATTTCTTGATGCCGAAAACCAGCTCAGTAAGCCAATACATGGATCAGATTTCTATGGGGGTTCAGTTTTACTGTGAGTTTGACTTTAGCAGGCAAAAGGCCACGGCATAAAAATGACATACTCTCTGGGCTTCTAATGGAATCAGTGAGCATGTATGAAACATTGCTTTATTGCATTGACCTGTTTAGTGTCAGCACTAATTCAATTAGGGCTGACACTCACGGTTAAATGACCCTGCACAGTCACAAAGATATTATAATAACAATATAGTGGCCTCAGTTACCGTGCGGATATTAAAGATTTTGTCACCTGTCATAAACATGAGGGTGTTGATGGATGGTTAACCTACTTCACAGGTTTGATTTCAGTCATTACGGCCAGTTATAAAACGCACACACAAGCACACTCATCTGGAATAGAGGCTGAGAAAATACAGCTTTTTAACATACATGTTTAACTACTACATCACCATTGTTTACCCAGGGATCTTGTGTATGGATTTTTAGCCAAAAGGCACAACATTGCGTTTGTATGTCAACGTGCATGTGTTTGTGATCACGGCGTGCATGCATGCCTATTGGTCCCTTGTTAGTATGATGTGCACAAGCTGCCTGCTGACATAGCATCCGTCTAAGTGAAAGAGGTTGTCTGCTTGTTGTTATTTCTCCATCATTCAGCAGCTCAACTACAGCCCCATCTGCTTTCTGTCTGCACACTTATGCTTCACACAAGAAACTCTACCAATTAAAGAAGGTTGCCTTTTTGGCTTTCCACTCACATCCTCATTCCAAAGAGACCAAAAATATTTGGGTTTTCTAACCTTTGCTCATCAACATCCTTTTAACTCTCCTTCTGTCTCTGTATTAGACTCCTTCTGATACAACTGGATGCCCATACAGTCTTTGTTGGATATTTTCATATAAGAATAGATCTGAATGACTGTCTGGTACGATTACAGTTGTGTGTAGAACACTACAGTGACGTTGCGAATGCTCAACCTTCATGCTATATGTTGTGATTTTAACAGGAATAGTAAATGGCAGACATTTCGCTTTTTTAATTGGGCTAAATAAATACATGACGGGGACTATTTTGTGTGTAGAAGTTGCCATTTGGGACACAGCTCTCAATGTTTAACAATCATAAAGCATATAATCTGGCCTACCACTAATACATTTTAAGATTCATTTTGTTGGTTTTCTCTATGCCCCTTGCTCCCACAACACACAGGTCAGCTCCTGCTCAGTGTCTTCCAAGGTCTGGTATGACATATGGATCATTAATCACAGCACACCTACTGTACTACATACAGTTGCAAGAAAAAGTATGTGAACCCTTTGGAACTACCTGGATTTCTGCATAAGTTGGTCATAAAATGGAGGAAGCCACTGCTGTCCAGAAAAAACATTGCTGCACGTTTGAAGTTTGCAAAAGAGCACCTGGATGTTCCACAGCACTACTGGCAAAATATTCTGTGGACAGATGAAACCAAAGTTGAGTTGTTTGGAAGGAACACACAACGCTATGTGTGGAGAAAAAAAGGCACAGCACACCAACATCAAAACCTCATCCCAACTGTGAAGTATGGTGGAGGGAGCATCATGGTTTGGGGCTGCTTTGCTGCCTCAGGGCCTGGACAGATTGCCATCATCGAGGGAAAAATGAATTCTCAAGTTTATCAAGACATTTTGCTGGAGAACTTAAGGCCATCTGTCCACCAATTGAAGCTCAACAGAAGATGGGTGATGCAACAGGACAAGGACCCAAAGCACAGAAGTAAATCAACAACAGAATGGCTTCAACAGAAGAAAATAGGCCTTCTGGAGTGGCCCAGTCAGAGTCCTGACCTCAACCCAATTGAGATGCTGTGGCATGACCTCAAGAGAGCGATTCACAACAGACATCCCAAGAATATTGCTGAACTGAAACAGTTTTGTAAAGAGGAATGGTCCAAAATTCCTCCTGACCGTTGTGCAGGTCTGATATGCAACTATAGGAAACGTTTGGTTGAGGTTATTGCTGCCAAAGGAGGGTCAACCAGTTATTAAATCCAAGGGTTCACATACTTTTTCCACCCTGCACTGTGAATGTTTACATGGTGTGTTCAATAAAAACATAAAAACATATTGTTTGTGTGGTTTTAGCTTAAGCAGACTGTGTTTGTCTATTGTTGTGACTTAGATGAAGATCAGAACACATTTTATGACCAATGTATGCAGAAATCCAGGTAGTTCCAAAGGGTTCACATACTTTTTCTTGCAACTGTATATGTTAATTTTGATGAACATCTGGAGGCAGTGTGAAGCATAGAGACATGGGGACCCCAAAGGCTTGAGCTCCCACCATTGTACCTGTCCTGAATGCAAATAGACAAAGCTGGAGCCCAGACCTGGCTGCATTGCAGTTGTTGGAAGATATGGGGTACTTATCCTTATCCTTACATATGCACAACATGCATACACTGTATTACCTTCAAACATGGATGCAAATGTAGATGCAAGGACATGTAAATATGCAAGCTTAAACTCACAGTATTTGCAAGTACCTTTAGTCTCCCAATTTAAAGTTAAAACCCTGCTCTGTGTTGCAACCACATTAGGCACAAGAAAAGCTAAACTCAACTCATTCACCTCCCACCACTCCCTGCCTCTCTCTCTCTCTCTCTCTCTCTCTCTCTCTCTCTCTCTCCACTGCTCTGTGTTGTACAGTAAGCACTGCTGTCCAAAAGAGTACAATCAATACATACCAGATGCATGGTGGGACGGGACACATTTCTGCTGCAGAGCCTGCAGGGTTTAGCAGAGGATTTACAGTACAGTATGTCAGAGACACAGTTTAAACGGGCATTAACTATAGCCTCTATATCAGGACATGTGTGCAGATATTTTGTGTTGTGTTTCACTTATCTATTAATCGTTTTAAAATGTATTTGCATGCATACAATCACATAAGGTTTAATCCGATGATGCACTTTTTAGTTGGAATTGAAAAGGCAGCTAAAGGTGACAGCAAAGTCAAGAACGAGCAGAATTTGCAATCACCAATACAGGCTGTCAGTTTTCTTTCAAAGGGAAGGAACATTTCTGATTAAATAGCTGGGCTAGAGCCAGTGCAGAGGCTGATGAATTTGTAATGTTTTCAGATGTTTGTAGCAACACTTGGGGCTATTAGCACAAGTGTTACACAAAGCGGTGATAATTAGTGGCAAGAGATTTACTGCATATCAGTTCTGTTTCTGCTGCTTCCAATCTCTCTCTCTCTCTCTCTCTCTCTCTCTCTATGTGTTTTCTCCCCATCTCGTTCTCGCAAGCAGGAATACACACAAAAAGCACATGGCTGACATTTCAGACCATCCTATGGTATACCAAAGGCCCTGCATCCCAAAAAACCAACGAGCATCCATCTTCCTCACTTGGTTGTAAATAGGCCTTCTTGTGAAGCATCCCGGGTCTGAATAAAACATGAGTGGGAAAATCAGAGCAGAAATAGCTATGCTATAAGCAGGATCCTTACTGGATGCTTGTGCTGCATAAGTTCGCTCAAGCATCAATGTCGCCTGGCCAGAAATCTGCCAACCTCTGCAGCTCAATGTTTTAAAGTAAACGACAGGCAGGTGTCTTCTGAGAGCCTGCAGAAAGCTTGATCCTCAGAATCTCTCTTTCTCTCTCTCTCTCTCTCTCTCTCTCTCTCTCTCTCTCTCGCTGCTTTCCTTTCATCTCTGTCTCTTTCTCTCGCCTTTTCCAACACTTGGAAGTGTGCAAAAGGCTCCTGGCTGTGATATGCATTCCACAAGCCAGCTGAGAAATTACGCCTCTTTCAAAAGCCTTCCAAGCTGAAGAAAGCGGCATGATGATGTTCTTATGGGTCATATTTATAGTAAGAGTGGTGGCAGATCAGGCAGAGAGGGGCAAAGATACCACTGCAATCTGAAAGGCAGCCTCGCCAAAAACCAATTACACTGGAGGAGAGAGCTACGCCTGAACCCTTATAACTCTCTAATGCTGGTTTTCAGAATTTAAAGCAACATGCAATGCATTCTGTTTGAGACAAGGGAATAAAGGAGGCAGTATGTTGTCAGATATGGGTAGATCCTATCCCTGTATAACTACAACAGAATGATTATCCTCAGCAAGATCATGTCAGGCAGGGGCTGTGATGGGCATCCATGATCTGGATATGATGTATGTCTGCAGGATGGCATTTTGTTGCTGGCGTCACCATGCAGCTCCCAGAGTGCACCAGCTCTTTAGGACATTTCTGCTGAGTAAGAGACTTTACAGTCAGAATCCCTTCAACACAGCTGCAAACCTGGGACTCAATTCAATCAAAGCTGCATTGCACCACTCAGCAGTCCCTTAACATTGTATCCTATTCTAATGATAACAGTCAGGATGCATCTTGGCTCTTGTACTTCTGAAACTCATTAATTAAACGAGGTGGGGAAATGTTGTACCATATTTGATTAACTACACTTTACAGTACTCAAACCATGTTAACTGTAGAAGGTTCTGTCAATCAAAAACCCAAACTAATAGAATTTAAATGCCATTTTCTATTGTTTCTGAATAAAAACATATTTTAAGATATTTCCGTATTAGTTATCAAGATGTCAAACCAACAGTCCTATTTACTTTTGCTATAAATCAATAAGGAGTTGATGTTTATTTTCTATGTCAAAGAATAAACCTTTTTTTTTTGGATTGGAGCTTTTCATATGAAACAAAGGTGTTTGCTCTACACAGAACATTTCAGTTAATTATTCCTGGAATCTTTAGACCGTTATTATGTCAAAAGGGAATAATTTAGTTTATGACTGGGATCTGAAGAGGCATAATTATTATACACGATTGAATCAAGGGGACATGTTCTGGTCACATCACATAATAACTGCAGTGATACAATGTTTATTCAACTTAACACTTAAAACTACCTTAAGGCCCTCTGTAGTTGGGATCAAGAAGTAAATAGTGTCTGATCAAGAGACATTGTTGTATCGAAACCAGAAGATTTAAAAGGACTCCTATACAGAATGGATTATGTATAATGTTCTACAGGGAATTATTCTGTAGCACCTGCATTAAGCCATGGCTAATTATGAACTGAGAACACCCTTTGATGTGACATGTTATATATCGCTAAGCAACCTGTTCCTGAGACCGACAGACATTAGTCTTATCTTTAGAAGGCATAAGAGGCCATAGGGGACCTAAGCTCTTAAGATGAAAGTCCACTCCATACTGTGGTGTTCATCAAGAGTAGGACACAGAGGTTTCTCTCTGAGAAAAATCTCAGTGTCTCTGCAGACAGCCGATGTCCCTGAGGAGTGGTGCAGTCTGCCTACCAGTGTGCTGCAGAGCCCACTGAAGATTGCTTTTATTTTGTGAGAATTCTGTTTCGATTTTCACTTGCTTGCTGTCTAGTGAGATTCTGTAAACATATAACCAAACCTTATTAAACCTAAATGTACTCAGCACATCCTGTCCAAAGCTCTTTGAAAAGACTTGGAATATAAAATAATACAGCATTCCCTTTTCGCTTTTTGCATTTATTTCATTAAAGGTGGGGTAGGTACGTTTGAGAAACCGGCTCGAGATACACTTTTTGTTATATTCCATGGAATGCTCTTAACATCCCGATAGCAATGAATATCTTAAGTGCTTTGACAAAAAATCATCATCTGTAGAAGCCGTAGTACTGTAAAATCACGACCAACCATTTTAGCCGGCCCGGCTAAAATAACTGGATGGCCTACCTGCCTGTCAGCCTTCCATCTGTGCACAAACTTATCTCGTGCCCTCATTGGTCATGTGCACGTTCGTGTGTGTTGGAGGAGGGGCTCTGTAAGGAAGTGGCAGATTTTTTCCGGCTGTCTATTTTCAAATTCTAGCACACTCGAGCCGGTTTCTCCAAAATTACCTACACCGTTAAACAAAACTAACACAAAATGATTTGCAACCGTACTGTGCCATTTTTAGACATGTCCCTTCCTCACCTAAAAAAGGCTGCTGTCTGTTTCTTTCCATCAACTGACTTGCAACACTGCTTCTTAATTAGAAGACAGAGAGAAGAAATAGACAAAGTAGAAAATCCCAAACTGAGGGTTTCTATGTGCTCTGCAGAGAGATCACACGAGGGAGACAAATAATGATATGTTATGAAAGATTTAATATTAGTTTCATATGTATCCTCTCAATTTAAAAGATTAGCATTAGCATTAACAACCATTAAATAACGTTTTGTGGTCATTTTCAATTTGACAGCTGTGCATGTTTTCATTGAACATGTGTTGGGATATGGACTGTGAAAGAACTGTTAAGAATGAATAAACATATTGATACTGCAACTAAAATATAGTTTGACTTTGGCTGAGGAATATAAGTCAGTCCCTGGAGCACCACTGCTCTCTGGTGGAGCAATATTTTTTTTGCAACAGTAAGCTACTGCACAAGGTTAAATGTGCATACACTACTATGGTGCTGTACCTATTTATGACATAATCGATAAGTTGATCAACAGAAAATAAATCAGTAAGGATTACAATAAATGATTTACCACCTAAGTCATTTACCAAGGTCAAGTTGCATTTCATTGTAAGTTAACAACACAATACAAGCAATGTCAAGATGTTATACAGCAAGTCGACAGTTTGAGGGCCAATTGCATGTTTAATCACTATTTTTAGTTTTTTTATTCAATCGGCTGTATGTGAATGTATCAGAAATACTGCATATTCAATCAAATAAACCTGCATGAAAATAAGGACTTTGAAAATGTCTTAAAACTATTTCTCAATTACCAAAGTAGTAGCAAGCCGTTTTACTGTTAACAAATAATTGCAGCTCCAATCCCATGATGCAAAACAGGATGCTTTTTTCTTTGAATTGGATTCACCCCAAATTATCCAAATTGTGAATGTACTCCTTCTATAACACAGCCTCGAGCTTCTTGTAGCCCTTGGAGAGACCTTGTACACATCAGCACATTTTACAAAAGCCTTTGATTGGATACACTCTGTGCAGAACGGTTCTTTTTATTCTCAGTGGATGAACATAATTCACAATATCAGACAAAATGTTGTAACAGCTTTATTTGAAAAGTCACCTGACATTCACAGTATGAGACATGATGAGAGAACATATTGTACATGTTTGTAATGTACGCATTCAACAAACATAATTAATTACTTTTATTTCCCCTGTGTTTCCGAATAGTTCCTAGTCAACTCAGCAGAACAAGAACATATTTTCCCACATATGGAGCATTGTTTGACACAACTGCTTCTTTTACAAATTTGCTTTTGTGGTGTGTCGGAAAATATTGATTCTTGGGGAACAACATTTGAAGGCCAAGTCACAGTTTCACTAGGGAAAGTCTCTTTTGGTCTTATCAACTAGTGTTGTTTTGGAGTGATGAGCTAAGCTTGTGGAACATTGTGTATTTGTTTCTGCTTGTTGTTTGCCATCAACCTCACAAGTCCTCTGGTGTTTGTGAAAATCATTTTTGTAAGAATAAACCTTGCCACAGAGATTACAAGCAAGAGTAGAGTCATCATTAACTTGCTCTCTGTTTGTAAGACTATTCAGATTGGATGGGTCATTTGTTGTGGCACTTGCTAATGGTGAAAGCGTATTCACACTTCTAGGATCACTATTGTCTGGTATGGGAAGTAATGTATCTTCTCAAAAAAGCAGAATTTGACGGACGCACTTTGTCTGTACAGCTATCACTAGTCTTGTGCTTCTTTAGTTTTGTAACGGAACCTAAATGTGATCCACAAACAATACATTTGCATTTTTTTGAGGATGTAGCCTACTTCTGCCTTTTGTCGAATACTACCATCTTTTGCCCATATGGTCATCCTCATTAGACTCACCTTCATCATTGTCTACATTTGGTAGGTGATCGGGCAGGCTGGAAAGTATGCACTTATCCCCAGAAAAAGACAAGGCTAGAGGAAAAAGAAAACAAAAACACAAATTATTTTCAGAAACTTAAACAGAAGAAGCATTAAGCAAATAAGTACTACCTTGTGAAACTGTGTGGCCATTTTGTTTGGGATGCTGAATAAGTGTATTCAGCGGCTCAGGTTGATTAATCCAAATGCAAATATATGCATTGGTGCAAATTGAAAGTTGATGAAGGCAGAAAATAGTATTCAATGTACAGTTTTACATGAAGGTTACAATTTTGGTAAGTGTGCTTCTGCAGTAAAGAATGATCTGAATACAAGAGTAGCATATCAGCTTAAATGTATATGTTCCAAATGTAAATGAACAAGTAGGACAAATAACCATATAAACATTTGTGTGGTGCTGTGTTCCCTTGTAAAATTACTGCTAAGAACATTTTGTTTATAATATTTAACTTGTGCAGTTGCATGCCTAAATCTGTTATAAATATGAGTGTTTTGGCTGTCGTTTTGCTTTATTTGTCCCAGAATAATGGCTTGTCAGGTACCCACTTGTTCAACATTTGGAACAGGCAGCAGCTTCTACAGATGGAAGAGGAATTTTCTCCGAAGGGCCTGTAGACCTGAGTCCTATTTAGAGTTAGAGTTAAACAATGTAGGGATGCTTTTTCTAAAGAATAAAGAGAAAATAATTCATTTAATGTCATTACTCTAAATAATTGCAAACCCCTTTTTATACCACTACTGATCTTGAGTTACATTAAGGCAATCAAGCAAGACATTTAAGCAACCTAAATTCAATCCAACATCAGCATATAATGATCGGAACTGAGAAAATGACTATTTCAGTTTTTTTGCATTTTCTACAGAACATAATCTTTGCGATATAGTAGCAACCACTCACCTCATAAAATATTTCCCTCTGGCATCAATCATCCACTAGAGCAGGGGTGTCAAACTCAAATACACAGTGGGCCAAAATTAAAAAATGGATACTAGTCGAGGGCCAGACTGGTTCAATGTTTATTGCAAAACGTATTAAAATGAACTTATTGCAAATATTAAACCTGGAACTAACAAAGCTTAAACTATTGCCTATAAAAACATTAAATAATCAGTTGCATTAATTTCTTATGGCTCTATCGGAAGCTTCCCCCCCCGAGTCATTTCTTATGATTAGATTTCTTCCACAGGCCAACAACAGCTTCAAAAAAAACTATTTCCCTCAAAGAAAAACCCAAACATGCCCTGTTGTCGCAAGAAAACAAGTGCATAAGGAAACATCCATTGAAACTCAGTGTGCTGCTCTGTGATGCTAGTTCAAGCCAGATACTTGGCATCTCATCTTGGGTGCAAGTTCATCAATGTATGGGCTCAGGCTCTGAGCTGAGGAAATCCTCAGGATAGAGTGAAGGTGTGCGTGCAATATACCGGCGGGCCAGATCTAATAATAATTATCCTGCGGGACGAAATTAAATCCACCAAGGGCCTGATTTGGTCCCCGGGCCTTGAGTTTGACACATGTGCACTAGACTGTGGACAAGCTTCAGAAAGTTTGTGTTAAAAACTCAGGCACTTAGGATGTAGGACCCAATTGGATGACCCGGGAGACAGAGGTAAAGTATTGGTAAGATACTT
>NW_011355467.1:0-2209 GCF_000735185.1 Notothenia coriiceps
CCTGATTCCAGACCTCCTTGAGCTTGGACATGATGGTCACCTTTTCATTTATAACAGGTGGTTTGAAAAGAGCATTCGCTTTGCTCCACTGACCAATCAGACCAGGGAAGATGTCACCCACCAGCTGGTCCACTGGGTAGTTCCTCCTATCATCTTTACTTTGATCGCTCAAGTAGATGCCATACCTCAGGATATCCCTCACAGTTGGCAGTTCAGACACCAACAGCTCTCGCCCAGTGCCAACAAGATTACTACATGAGACGTCGATTTTGCCCTTGTTTTGACTTGAGCCATTTCAACTAGTTCACACTGAAAACACTGATACACTGAAGTAAGTTTCATTTCCTGTAAATTTCACATCAGACAGGAAGCCCTGACTTCAAAATAAAAGCCCTGACTTCAAAATAAAAGCCCCCCGACTTAGTCTCTTTTTTCCAGAAGAATAGCAAAATAATCAAAAAATTGATTATATTCAACTGCAAATTGATGTAGGTTAGCTTTATCAGAATTAAAAAATGTCTTCAGATTTGTGTTCTACACGCCAAAATACGTTATTTGAACACCCCTCTCGTTCGATTTACAAAAAAAAATAGTATGGCCCGCCCTAGTACACCATATTACACCATTATTACAATATTATTTGACCCATATTACACCAATGTAACACCTATAGTACACCAATATTAAACTGTTACAATGTTATTACACCCATATTACATCCATATTATACTGTTATTACACCCATATTACATCCATATTATACTGTTATTACACCCGTTTTACACTGTGATTACACCCAGGTTACACCATTCT
Organism: Notothenia coriiceps; assembly: GCF_000735185.1. Taxonomy (NCBI): domain Eukaryota; kingdom Metazoa; phylum Chordata; class Actinopteri; order Perciformes; family Nototheniidae; genus Notothenia; species Notothenia coriiceps. The sequence goes on from NW_011355467.1 coordinate 814, forward strand.
TTTTTACAACCATATTAAACCCATATTATACCCATGTAACACTATTATTACACTGATTTCACACTGTTATTATACCTATATTGTTACCCATAGGTAACAGCTATATTCCACCTGTAACACAAATAAATCACCATTACATCACAATAACATTGTTATTATTATTTTACACATTGACACAGCCTGTCAATTAAGTGTAGCCCCCAGGATACAGAAACCATTTAAGGGTATATGAACATATCTGCACTCAAGAGAAAGAGCATATATTCATATTTTATAAAAACTCAAAAAAAACCTTGGCCCTGAATACTCTCAAGACAATGCATTGTTAAATTCAGTTTTGGTAATAACAAAAAACATATTGCTCACATGTTAATGTTGGTTGTTTTCTAACTGCATGTCCTTCAGGTGTCTGCTTCTGTTTACCCTTCCTCCATTATTTGTTGTTTCTCTTATACTCTCATGCAAGCCCCCCAAACACTCAGTTCAGACAAACAAATGTCCCTCTTTGTTTTAAACATGAAGCACGGATCTTCCCTTCTGGGACCATCAGTCAGAGTGAATGCTTTGTGCAGCTGGGACTATTTTACAGTTGAATGAGTTAAAGGGAGGGGAAGTAGTCCCAATACAATTGAGTGAATCAATAATATATGTTTAAATAGCTTCCAAACACAAGCTTCCCACGCTATTTGTTTGAAAAAGTCAATGTATGGATGTAAGGGACGGAGAGGAGGTAGGCTGTAAGTGATGATGGATGGATTGCAGTCCTTGTTGTGTTCTTTCTCCAATAACAGTTTTCTGTTCATTTCAAACTAATGAAGCTCAGCGCAAGTTCAGGCAGGAAGACCTATCACTTCGTATTGCACGTCATGGCAATACTCGCTCCCTTCACTAAATGATAGGGAGCGCCACTCCTCAGCTAACCTATCACTTCCCTCCATTCACAAGCCTAATTATCGCACCTGTTAATCCCTCCATATATGCTCTCCCCTTTTCCATCAGCTGTCTTCCAGGTGTCAACGCGCAAGCAGCAGCAGGGCTTCGTCCCAGCTCCAGGTATATATTCATCAGCTCCGCAGTCTTGCGGATTAAGCTACAGGCGGCGTTCCCCAGTTGGCTAGCGGTTCTAGCCGGCCACCCTGCAAACCCGGACGCGGAAGAAAAGACAAGGATACTGGGCTCCACGGAAGTTCCTCCGGCTTAATGGAAATGGGCTACTTCAGGCAAACAATTGACGCACGCCTTCAGTCTCTCGAGAGGGCATCACTGGAATCAGGGCCGCTCAAAGGCGGCGCTTCCGGCCTTCACGCGGAACGGGCCCTCATCGCTTGCGAAGCTTCACCCACTTCCGGCTTCAACCACAACCCCTCTTGCAGGCAGGCAGGGCTCAAGCTACATC
>NW_011355468.1:0-2806 GCF_000735185.1 Notothenia coriiceps
TTTTTGCATAATTTGCAAACAACCGTGCTCTTATTGAAGCTTCCATCCGTCCGTTTTTTAAAACAAAATGTCCCATCCACGGGGCCAACCAAAGCGGTCTCATCAGCTTCTTCGTTCATGTTTGACTATTGTTCACTGTGGTTTGTTGTTGTCTGAAGTAATGAACGTTAGTTGGTGCTCCAGTATAATCGGTACCCCTGAAACTCATCCAGTGAGAAACGTTCCGCGGTGCAAAAATAAGTGCGATTAAAATGCGTTAATTTTTTTAACGCGTTAATTTTTGTGTAATTAATTAATCTTAATTAACGCGTTAAAGTCCCGGCCCTAATAATAACAATAATAATAATAGTAGTAATAATAAGAAGAAGAAGAAGAAGAAGAAGAGTTGAAATAAAATAAATTGTAATTGTGGTTAAATAACATTGTCTGCTGCATTTATTTGGTCAATTTAAACTGTAAGTAACGTAGACATTTCGGTCTTGAAAGGGGAGTGATTTGTAAAATATCCATAAAGAAATAGTAAATCTGTTTACAGTTCTGTTTCATGGGTGTTGAGATGTATCCATATATCTCTTCATTTTGCTCTCAAAGTGCACCAGATTGATGCAATTGATTCAATATATATTTTTAAATCTTCCCGGACCCCTCTAGAGGAGTTGAGGACCCCCCTAGAGGAGGTGAGGACCCCCTAGAGGGTGTTGGGTCCACTCCCCACTTATAAAAATAGCACTTTACCACTGCACCCTCTCTACTCTCAGATGAACCCTGAGTCATTTTGTTCTGGAACCGGGCCTGCACCCACAGTTAGTTACCAGACACCTGCCTGCCCTGATAATCATTTATCTAACCAGATCAATGCAATTGCTCTATATTTGTGAGTCCGAATAACCACATTTATTTCATTTTTCTGGTTGTGTGCTCTCAGTCTCTAGGAGGCCGTGCTATCAGCCAGAGCCATAAGCATCACCATACTTTCTGATTAGATATAGATTGTGTGTATAGGTAAGATCAAGAAAATCGTCTTATTATTTTCATCTTCTGCATGCACTGTGTTGATCGATTGTCCACCGTGGCCTTCAATCACATATCAAATATTTATTATACCACATTTATATGGAAATACATGTCAGTTTAATGTGTTTCTCCTTCTTCTCGTCTAGTGAGCTGTGTGTGGTCTAGATACAAAGAATGGGAATATGAATAAAAGGTTTCTACAATTGCTCAAAAAGGTTTCTACTGTCCAGTACTTTTCATTTCTCTGTCTGTGTTAAAAAGGCAGTAATTATCTTCACAGGAAATCTTTAATATAATGGCTTTTTGCCCTTTGCTGAGGTTTATTCGACATTGATACCCATTCAATTGCACATGCTTGTCCACCTTTTAGCTAATGTGAAACACTTTATTCTTAGTTTTACCACCTCTGGTCACAAGCTTTTATCCCTGGTTCTCAAAAGAGCACCTGGAGATGTTGCTTGGTGCGCATCCTCTGTATCGCGATTGTCAACGGGGGGGTGCTAGTGGAGTATGAAGCCCTCTGTATCGCGAAATGTCAACGGGGGGGGGGGGGGTGCGCGCAGCAGGGAGCGCATGAAGCAGTCGTGCAGCGTAGTGACGCGCCTTACCAGTGCGCATGCGCACCTGTGCACCAGTTATGTGCAGCCCTGACTGTATTGTATAAGATTGTACGCCTCTCTTAATTGCTTTATCTTGTTCACGCAGACTTGTCTTAGAGCTGTCTTTTCTCACTGATTTGAGCACATATATGGTTCATTTACAGGGCCTATGTTTATGGTGTGTAAAGCAGCAGGTGTGCATAATGGAGCGCTGTGGAAATGAATGAAGCCCTGATCAGGACCAGTTTGTACCTGATATGACAGGCTGCGATTGGATGAGCCACGTTGCAATCTAACAGCTGCATCGGTGCAGACAGCCATGACAGGAGAAGAGACAAAGTGATGGAGACGGAGAAGAAGGGGCAATTTGAAAAGGGATGGGAATGCAATACATGGAACAAACAGTAACAAGTTAAATTTTTAAAGGCAAATTCGTTTTATGTCTATAGGCAAGGCAAGGCACGTTTATTTATACAGCAACTTTTAGCACACGGCAATTCAAAGTGCTTTACAAAATAAATAAGACATTTCAATACAGACGTACATGAATAAAAGTTGCAACGGACCTGCAAGATTCAGGGAGTTTGTTCCAGATAGTCGGGGCATAATAGCTAAACGATAGTCTTTAAGAAGTTAATATTACAAGACTGGAAATAAAGGGAGAACATTGGCCTAAAAAATAAAGAATAGTCAAATATGAAAGTAACATTTAACGAAAAATGTCAAAAGACGGTAAAAACTTTGGTCAGAAGTAATATCCTTATATATATATATATAACTAAATACATATATTAAAGGTAGGGTAGGTAAGAATTGAGAAACCAGGTCGAGTGCGCTAGAATTTGAAAATACACAACCGGATTTTGAGGCGAGACAGGAGGATTACGGTTCACTGTCCGCAGCACTACAGGGCCGTCCCTCCCTACAGGCCGACCGATCAGACTGCGCGGGGCCTCACTTTGCGGAGGGGGCCTCATCTTGCGGAGGGTGCCTCAACTGAGCCGAAAATGCGGCTTATGCGGCGCAATTAGTGTGGCGACGCTCGCGAAACAGAGGGCCTCATCATATAACACATAAACGTGGGGCCTCATGTTGGCCAGGGACGGCCCTGCTCCTATCTGACCCTGTCAATATGGCATCTCCTGTGTAATGCCCTGTATAACAATTTGTTGCCTTAGGAAGTTATCCTTGCA
>NW_011355469.1:0-3818 GCF_000735185.1 Notothenia coriiceps
TGTAAAAGCTCAGTCAACATCAACCCACTGATTCAATAACCTGCTTTCATGTCAATAACCTGCTTTCATGTCAATAACCTGCTTAAAAAACTGAGGGTTAGGCTAGGTTTCTTTTTCAGGAATAAGTCCTGTTTCTCACTTGAGGCCAGGAAAAGGCTAGTCACTGTGACCTTTTTACCTGTGCTGGACTATGGTGATCTGATGTATATGAATGCACCTGCCAACTACCTGAGCAAACTAGATGCTGCGTATCATAGTGCTCTGAGATTTGTCACAAATTGTAAAGCACTTACTCATCACTGTACACTGTATACCAAGGCAGGTTTACCATCACTCACTGTACGGAGGCTCAGTCACTGGTACACTTTTATCTATAAAGCTATGTTGGGCAAACTCCCGTATTATATCTGTTCATTGATAAAGCAGAAAGTTGCAAGCAGCTATTGTCTGCGATCGCAGGATATAGTCTTGTTAGATGTGCCAAGAGTAAGGACTGTCTTAGGTAAGACAGCTTTTATGTGCGCAGCTCCACTTGCTTGGAACCGTGTAACAGGCAAAATTGAAATTGAGCATTTTTATTTCTCTGAATGTATTTAAGGCACGTCTAAATGAAATGCTTTCTGACACTCTGGGTATTTGTAAATGTTGAATATGTAAATATGATATCCTCTGTTGTTTGTTTGTATGTTGTTTTTATGTTTCGTGTGGAACTAGATGATGCAGGTCTCCCTTGTAAATGAGATCGATGATCTCAAGGGACCAATCTGTCTAAATAAAGGATTGAAATGAAATGTCTTAAAAACAGCAGATGCTATCAAGTGTCCAATGAGACTACTAATGTCATTCAAGTCGGACATTAGCTACCTTTAGCTGTGGGATAATCATGTCGTTTGTTTATTGCCTCACGTTAGCTTTTTACTTCTGGCTTCAAAAATCATAAAAGTGCTATTCATTTGTGGAGATGATCCTGCTTAACAAATCGTGTATGTGTGATAATGGTGTGTTTGCCAGATATTTTTTTTTGTCTCGATATCCAATATCCGATGGAAAGATCCCATAGCTTTTTGCCAGGGAGCTCTTGATGCTAACTTCCATGTCGGCCATCACTGCACCTCTTTATTTGCATCACGGCTCAGCAGCTCAACCATGTGTTGCTATTAAAGTGAACTTATCGTTACCATCAGTGACCAGACACCGAGGACAGTAATAATGCGTGATTCTACACTTTATTCAATTTCAATTTGCAGTCAGGTCTCTCACCCTGAGAAACTGATCCAACTCCAGGAGCTTTTTAGGGAAGAAGCAGGCAACCAGGTGCTCAGCCTACAGAAACAAACAGGAATAAACGTTGACTCATTAGAATAACATACTTTTCCCAAAGATTGTTACAATGAAACATAAAGTGAACCAGAAAGCAGACATACAATGAAAGACAAATAGAGTGACCAGAGGACCAAATCCTTGGCTCAGGTGTGTGATGTCAGACACTTACCTCACTGCTGATCTGAGTCCTGAACGTCTCCACCTGCCAACACATTGGAGGCCAATTAAAACAATTGATCAGAATCTAAATACTTTATTTATCCAAGGAAAAACTGGGCTATGTGACAGTTGCTCCACCTTCGTTAAATAAACCATAAATAATACAAATATTTACATCAACATAAGAAGCTAAAGTAAAAAGTCCATTAAGATAAAATAAAATGCATATATTTATATAAATACAAGAAATTAAAGTGAGAATATTAGATAGACCTGATACGTTAGAGCAAAATGTCCAATTCAAATACAATCAAATATAATTAAAATAAATATGTTTATAGCAAACATTAGTAACAATTTAATTTTTATAAACCTCAAAAGGTTATACTAAAATAAAAAAAAGATAATATAACATAATATATACTACATATATTTCTATATAAACATAAGAAGTTATAAAGGGAGAATGTGCAATAAAAATATGAAATAAAAAAGATATTGATGTAAACATAAGAAGTTAGAATAACATTTCATATAAATAGATCAAATACATGTATATAAACAAAATAAGTTAAATTAAAAGTGTGCACATTGCAATACATTATTTAACATGTACATTAATACAATATGTACTGTGATGTATAAGTATTAATACAACACTAATGCTGAATTGCACAGTTTAATAGGTTTTGGATGCATGAAGATAGTCCTCCATGCATTTTATATGAAATAATGCAGTACGGTACTATCAATATACATATTTTGTATTCTAAACATTTCTTAATATTAACAAACTAAAACCATGAAATGCTCCCACAGTTAGATTGTTAAATATAAGCAATTAAAAGCAGGAATAATGTAATATTCTATCATAATATATTACTTTCAAAAGAGCCATGGTCCATAATGGGTGCTTTTGATACTTTAAAGTACATTTAGCTGACAATACTTCCATATTTCTACTCAATTCAGGCCCTAGGTCATGAAGTGTTTTCAGACCAAAGTATTCTACTTTTACTTAAATGAAGGATCCAAGTACTTCTTCCACCACTGCCGTTAGTGTTCTACCATCGTTGTTGTTGGGACACATGGACATATGCAATATGTTATACACTAAAGGTAAACATTATAATTTAATAAAAAGCTATCTAATATAATATTAGTAATGTTTACTTCCGCCGAGAAGCAAACGAAGTAAAGAAAAACGTGTTAATGCTTCAGTGAGCAGAACCAAGGACTACTGTTGTAAAACTTAATGATATTACAGGGAGCCGCTAAGAAGCACATTATTGACCGGCTTAGAGCCTCTACGGTGATACAAACACATGTGGAATGTTCTCGGTGGATCCACACACTCACTTTGCTCTTCAGCTCGCGGTCGACTTTCAGTAAAGATGACATGTTGTTGAATAAAGGTGAAGAAGTGTCCAGGAAAATAACCGTTTACTGCTGCTCCAGATACACCGCATGCACAGCGTCAGGGCAATGACGCACTCAGAAAGCGACACGTGAATTCAATGTGCTTGTTTTTCTAAATCCTCAGAGACACTTTTCCGTCAGTGGGATGTAGAGCCGCCCCCCCCCAGACGAAGCAGTGAATGAAATCAAGCGACACCCTATAACTAGTTTTTGTTTTTTAATCACAGAATAGAAAAAGTGAAGGGGAGTTATTGATAATTGTGCAGGATAATGGTGATAATAAATGTGTATAATACGAATAAGAAATGTAATAAGAAAATCTTCTTCTTCTTGTTCTTTTTGTTCTTCTTCAATTTTAAACTTTGACATGTAGGCTACAAAACAACATCACTGACAGATATTTCACAATAATAATAATAATAATAATAATTAAAACTGCGGTCACAGATGTGAACGCAGTTGTGGGCGGGCCTTCGCGTCCGAGCGCCTGTAGGGAGGGTAGCCGGTCGTCCCCCGACGAGTCCTCCGAAATGAGCCGTTCGTCATTTCTCAAATGTTCGCGTCCCGGGCCGTTTCTCAATCTCGAGGAAACTGGCTTCCAAGCCAATATTTCAAGGATGCTACGTCATCGAGTGCCGCCGAAGGACTGTTCCATTCTCCAGTATACTTGGAATTCCACAGAGGCCGCGTCCTTGGTTTGGGGGTAATTTTGAGGCTGCACATGGGTAGACACTAGAGCAGTGGTCACCAACCTTTTTAAGCCCAAGATCACCGACCTCGGTCTAGGTGAAAGGCGAGATCTACCTATTGCAGAATTGAGTGAAAAAGACGGCCCAGACAATGCTTCCAATTTGAGGCCTTTTATATAGGCTAATTGCATCTGAATTACTGTTACAATGAAGGCTCCATAATCAGCT
>NW_011355470.1:0-4687 GCF_000735185.1 Notothenia coriiceps
AGAGAGAGGGGGAGAGAGGGGGGGAGAGGGGGGGTAAAGCTGGAAATCTCACACCCCGGTGAGCTTCAGTAAAACATGGAAACATTTCTCCTCTTGAGTTTGTCGGAGCAGATGGGACGTCATAAAGTCATACGATCAAAAGAGGCTGAAACAGGACGCGATGTTTCCTCTAATAAAACACTTCAGTAAAAAAACAACTCAAAGCTTTGAACAGAATTACCTTTGAAAGTAACTTAATAGATAAGACAATCCTAAACTGATTAAGGACATTAAATACATGAAGTTTATTACCGTCAAATCCAGTTGTGCATGAATTGAAAGTAATTTACTGTAATGTTTGATTACATTACATTTAATCAAATGGATAACAATGATTGTGTATTGTTAAGAAAAGTAAGCATGATTGGATTATTTATACCACTAAGTTGTTATTCTTTTAAAGCATTACTAAAGTATACTTTATACTAATTAATGCCATTTTTACAGCATGACACAAAAATAAAATGTGCTTATTCATCTTCAAATGTAAAATTTATATTGTTATGAACAGTTTTTGGGTTAGGGGAAACTACAAAAATGGATATACACTATAAAAATGTGTGAAAAATCATAAATAAAATGTTTAATATCGGCTTTATTTTAAAGAAAAGGAGAGAAAAATAACCGATAACGTGTTTTTTTGGATCTTTGAGTGCTTATTTACTTTAGGGGAAAACCTCAGAGTAGATTAAAATAAAAGAGATCTGTTGAATGTTTAATAAAATGCTTGTAAGTATAAATCCCCGCTATATTGAGTCACAGTTTTGGATGAATGGCGGTGACGTGGCGCTGCTCCCTCCCGCCTCTCTCCACTGGTTTTTATATGTTATCTACTCAGGAGGAAAAATCCATCTCAGGTGCTCGAGCGGCGGCGCAGGGACAGATGGTGCCATATGTAATGATTACAGAATCCCCACGTTAAAATACTTTAATTACTAAGTCAATAATGGCTGCAACAATTGCCGCAGCTTTAGTGTAAAAACAACAGAAGGCAGAAGGCAAACTTTGGGCCAATGTTTAACCAGAACTTTGCATTAGAGCCGGACACGAAAAAGGCCTCCATATGTGACCGAGGTGCGGGTAAGACCTCCCCTTTGGTGCGTGGAAAATCACATTAAATATATATAATGGCAATTACAACCCAAAAGAATATAAATGGATGATAATGTGATTTTATTTTACATTTATAATAGTTTTTTGTTGGAGAGTTATCATTCTACAAATTAATTATTATATATATATTATATATTTTATAATATGACGGACATTTTACTGTAAAAAAACAGTAAATAAAAACAATATATGCATAAAATAGTAAGTAAAATAGTGAATTAATATATCAAATAATAAAAACAAATTGTGAAAATAAAATTGTAAATATATAAATTAAAAATGTAAAATAAAAATTGTAAATATATATAACATTTTAAAAAAAAATACTAAACCTCACCTAAAAGCCTGAAAACACATGTTGAATAAATAAATGAAAAATAAAATGTAAAGGAGAAAAATGTGTGGTCTGATGAGATAAATGACTGCTATTACAATCATGAATCAGAAAATGAAAATAAATAATTTAAAGCAATTCAAAAGTTATTTAAATCCAAAAATAACGACGAATTTCTGTAATAATTACTGTTTTTTTTTTAACTTTCATTTGGATATTTTAATGTGCCTTTAAAATTACATTTGGGAGGCGTGTGGCGCAGTTGGTTAGTGCGCTGATCTTCGAATCAGCAGATAGCAAGTTCGAGTCCCACTGCAGTCAGCATGTCGTTGTGTCCCTGAGACACTTCACCCCAAATGGCTTCTGTGGGGATTGTCCACAGTATTGAGTACGTAAGTCGCTTTGGATAAAAGTGTCTAACAAGTAACACGTAATGTAATGTAATTTAAGGTTAATAAAAACTAAATCGCTTTTTTAATTAATAACTGCGGGGAGATGCATTGGTATTACATAAGTGTAGTTCTCCAGATGTTCACTAGAGGGCAACAAACTCACATGTTAAACGTTTCTGTGTGAACCATGAAAGGAAGAGGGAGCAAACCCAGATTAATTGAACTGTCTCTGAACAACTGGATTTCAGTGCTGAGAGGTCAAGGTCTCCATTCACAAATAAAGGACAGGAAATCATGTGTTGATTTTCAGGTTTGCGAAGAGATGTCACATGATTTTGAACTCTTATCAGAGAAGATATTTCAATTATAATCAATGTTCTGTTAGTCCAAAGCATCGTTAACTCTTCCTGCATGTTGGAACAATGCTATAGTTTAATTTCAGGTTTGACTATAAATCTCTGAGCAGAGGACACATTTCTTATCCTAATATCTGACTGAAAATAATCATAACTTTTATATTTCAATGCTCAGATTAGGTTACATATCTTTTACAGTTCACTCGTTTTTAAAGCAAGTCTCCCAACCCTGGCTGACATGAATGTGACAAAAGCACCATTAAACGTACTAGACCTTATAGTGACATGTGTATTATACTATACTTTAAGAACGCAATATAAATACTAGCGTTTCAATCCTTGTGTGAAAAAGGTTTTTTCTCTGTTGGGATTTTTGAATGCATGAAGTAGATAATAGATTTGTGCAGAGGGTCACGTTTTAATAAGTGTTAATATAAGTACCATCTTTAGAGTGCCTCTCCATCACCCTTCATTCATGCTTCATATAGTTCATAACGCAGTAGCACTAACGAGTGGCACACTTGATAAAAGCACGAGCTGCAGGTGAATATTAAAAGTATTATAAAAGCTGCCTCATTGTGGAGTCAACACATAATGGAAACTCTTCTTATTTTGTAGAAATATCTCTGCAGTAAACACAAAAAGCTGTCTTTCAGAGAGAGAAATACAGGGAGAAAAAAGGAAATAAGGAATTAGTATATAAGATATAGTTAATTACAGATAATCAAAAGTATATACAATGCTGTAAGAACCCACTATCTCATCTAGGAGAATCTCCCAGATGTGTTTCCCGCTCTTTCAGGTAAAATCTACATTTTAACGTCACGATTTTAGTCTCATGCAATCATATTATTATACTCCCCTTTATACCCCCATACAAGTAACTGCAACCTACATTAAAGTAAGCCTCCAATCCTATTAATATCTGACTTTTAATGATTTGTTTTGCTATATTATCATTTAGTGACTTCAAAATACCTTCGTACAGCAACAGATATCCACCGCTGTAAATACGGTAAAAACTAATTAGGATGCTCTTTTTTTTATTATTCATGAATTCCTGATTACAGCCATTTTAATTACCCATGCTTCTCTTCATCTGTTTCTTGCTTTCATGGCTTTTTTGTTGTTGCTATCTCTAACCTGTCGTTGATTAGCTGCAAGGGTCTCGAGGATAAAGGCATAAAGGGGCAGCGGATACATTCTCGTTACCAGGTGTCGGGCTTCGAGGCTTTCGTAGAAGAAAAAAACCCGGACTTGACACTTGTTGGGGGGAAATATATTCCATCACCCAGGAGCTAAGAAGTCATGCAGGTCATTCAAACGACACAAAACGAATAATTATGCAAGGCAAAAGCAAAGCATTTAATGAACATTTCTTGCATTTCAGCTTAACGTATGCTTTCATCTTAGCATCCTTGTCGCGGGATGCTCTTAATTAGCAGCGGCTCGTTAGCTATATCTTCCGTTAATTAAAGACGAATCAGCCCTCTTTTCATTGTCCAGCTTTGAAGAAAAGGAAGCCTTTCTTGTCATTTACCCCCTTTTTCCTATTTTTTTTTTCCCGTTGAAGGTTTTCTTTGAATTGGCAGATAAAGAAGCCGGGGTAATGAAAAGACCCGCGCTCACCAAGGACCGAGGAGCCACCTGATAAATGGTCTTAAAAGGAGAAAGATCACTATGTGGCATATTCCACTCCCATTCACTCCCAGCAACACAGGTGCAAAAACAGACAACAGACAAATGGAAATCAATCAAATCGCGCTATAGCCGGTGTATTGGTATACAAACACTCACGGTAGGGGAGGGGGGTTGATCAATTCAATTTAGCCTGATTGTTGCATGTGGAAAAACACACACATGAAGGCGAAAAATCAAATGTTTCACAGGGCAAACACACATCCATCCCAAGGCCAATGTCTCTCGTGAAGGAGTGAGGGGACAATGAAAAGCTTCAGATAAAAGGTGTGTGTGTGTGTGTGTGTGTGTGTGTGTGTGTGTGTGTGTGTGTGTGTGTGTGTGTGTGTGTGTGTGTGTGTGTGTGTGTGTGTGTGTGTGTGTGTGTGCGCGCGCGCGCGCGCCCTATTACCCAGACAGCACCAACATTGTATGGGAGGATGACTCGGTGCGGTGAATACAAGAGGACAGTGAGAGCGTGTTTGATATCTGAAGGGAAAGACAGAGACAAAGACAGAAAGACAGACATGATGGGGGGAGAGAGATGAGGAACTGGAGGTAAATGGGGGAGGAAGATGGGGGGGGAGAGTATAAAGGGTCCCACTGACACATCGCCTCTTTTCTGTCAGTCTCCAAGCAACTCACAATAGAAGGTCATAGAAGAAGGAGAGGAGGACGACAATACAGAAAATACAGAATACTCCTTTATTCAAGCGCAGACATACAGCAGACACACACACACACACACACACACACACACACACACACCAGGATCT
>NW_011355471.1:0-1808 GCF_000735185.1 Notothenia coriiceps
CCCTTTTCCCTCAACCTATCCTAAGGGAGTGCATGTATGTAGACACGTTAGTTTAGCTGCTATAGGCTTAGACTGTCGGGGGGGACACCTTACTTTGTCTGTCTGTCTGTACCTGTGTACTCTCATGTTCCGATTAACCCAGCTTCCCCCAAGTCTCTTTTTTGTGTCTACATATACGCCGGGATCCTGAGTCGAGGCTAATCCTGTTGCTGTGGTCGTGTGTCCTGGATCCTCTATCCTGAGTCCTGGACTTCGAGTCGTGGCTGAACCTGTCTCTGCGGTCCTGCCAGACTCTCATCATACTACTTCCCTGATGGCTCCCACAGGATTGTTGACATCCTTGTGGATTCATCTTCTTATTATACACACATGCATTTCCTAACATTCGGTCTACCTATGTTGTAAATGTATTATCTCTTCAATTTACACACGGCATCTATTGCACGTCTGTCCGTCCTGGGAGAGGGATCCCTCCTCTGTTGCTCTCCCTGAGGTTTCTCCCATGTTCCCCTTTAAACTGTGGGGGTTTCTCTGGAAGTGTTTCCTTGTACGATGTGAGGGTCTAAGGACAGAGGGTCTAAGGACAGAGGGTCTGAGGACAGAGGGTCTAAGGACAGAGGGTCTAAGGACAGAGGGTGTCGTATTGTCATACTGATATTCTGTACAAACTGTGAAGTCCACTGAGACAAATGTAACATTTGTGATATTGGGCTATATAAATAAACATTGATTGATTGTGTCTATATTTTTGGTACGACTTCCATAGAAGACCTACTTTATAAGTTGAGTTACTCATGGCCAATTATAGAATTTGATAATGCTATATAAATATTCTCGCCTCGTTGTGAAAAAGATCCCTATGGCTGGTATCTTCTTACTTAACAATTTGCTTTGATGTTGTTTTTGTCTAACTCTTTTTTGCTCGTGCAGCAGCCCCCTGCAGATTATGATAATCCAGCCTTCTTCTATATCTGCAGATCTGAAGTCTGATTCAAAACGGAGAAACTCGTGACCCTTAATCTACGACGTAAAGGCTTTCTAACAAGTCATGGAGACTGACGTTAATGTAAGTCATTATAAAGGGACATGAGTTCCTCTCTTTCTAATAAGCCATCAGAAGAGATTAGGGAGCAGTCAGAAAGACAAAGCAAGTTACAGCGCATGAGGATGAATACCAATGCAAAGGAATTCTGAGATACCAGTACAGCTCTCATTATAGAACATGTAGTGACTAGCAGAGGTGGAAGACGTGCTCATATATGTTACTTAAGTAAAAATACTCTGTTACCGTTACAAATCCTGCAACCAAAATCTTGCTTAAGTAAAAGTAGAAAAGCATAGACATCAAAATAATAAAGTAGTAAAAGTACTTTTTATGCGTAATGGACATTTTCAGAATCATATACAGAATATTAAATTACTGGAATATGAATATTCATGCAATTCATTTAAGCTTAAGATCATTCTTTTACTTATAATGCTTCGAGATATCGCTACATACAATGGCAGTGTATGTCAACTAGTATTTATTATACACAGCCTGAGTTTTCTAAACATGACTTTGTTTAACGGACGTTATGTGCACTTAATGCTCAATAACATTTCCCAATTTTCCCCAAATCTGTCGCTAAAAATCCTATCACCGGGACAAAACTCCCTTTGAAGTATAAACCATGACCCTAAGTCCTGGAGTCATCGTGTGTGTGTGTGTGTGTGTGTGTGTGTGTGTGTGTGTGTGTGTGTGTGTGTGTGTGTGTGTGTGTGTGTGTGTGTGTGTGTGTGTGTGTGCGTGCGTGCGTGCGTGCGTG
>NW_011355472.1:0-20598 GCF_000735185.1 Notothenia coriiceps
TGTGCAGGTTGCACAAACTCAAGCCTGTCAGGACATCGAGTCCACAATTTCCCTAACAGGAAAAGGACCGGAGCTAGCTTTCGTTCCTGGGTGCTTTGTGCATCATCCACCTCCCTGCAGCACCTACTCTCCACAGCAGAAGCCTATCAAACAAAACGTTTATCAGGAAACCGTATTACATCTCTCTCCCCCCCTTCGCTCCTCTCTCTCTCTCTCTCTCTCTCCCCTCCGGTACACAGCACCTAAAACGTGGAGTTGCATTAGGTAACGCTGTGGTGGCTGTACTCCTCCAGCCGTTTATATTTTTTCTTCTAATCCTTGGGCTGCTCCTGGTCTCTTGGACGCCTAGCAGGCTCATAATTATAATCATATGCATTAGAATATATATTTTCAACCTCTTCTGTGTCAAAACTGGCATTGTGATCCATGTTTATTACTACGGTAGACCGGCCGCTCCCACATGTTACGTCACACGCGGGAGGTCACGTGGGGAGGCTTTTTTTATGCGGAAGTAAAAATGTCTTACAAAAACGACGCCAGATGTTACATATTTTTTTGAAAATCTAGTGTATTCATCATTTTCCTACACATTTATTCACTGGTGTCTCTAACCTGCAAGTTGTTCTTTAAATATATTATTACCAGCTGAAGGGTAACACCTTGTCAGACATTTTCCCTCTGTACAGTAACTGGTCTTTGGAGGGAGTGTTCACAGTGCAAGGTTGCTTTGATGTATCATTATTTAACCTTTCAAAAACCTGTGTTTTTTCAACTTAATTTTTCTGATTTTGTTTTGCTTATCATGACATTGGTAGTTGTACATAAGAAAGCGTTTAATGCAATATTTTTAAAGCACCAGCTACCCAAAATCAAATGCTCTTTACCTATACCGACCCTTACAAGGAGAGCTTCAATGATTCAGTGGATCAAACAGAAAAAAAAATATTTTGACAATTAATTAAAGGGGACCTATCATGCAAAATGCACTTTGTTAAGTCTTTTACACATAAATATGTGTCCCCGGTGCGTCGGGGAACTCACGCAGCGTCAGAAAATAAAACCCTCTCTCTTTTCCTCCGTACCCAAATCTTTTAAAAACAGGGGTACAACGAGCGGATACAGATTTGCTGCCGATATTACGTAATTTCGGATGGTGGGCCCACAGAGATTTGCTATCACAAACAATGCCTGACGTGTTTTGGACGTAATATGGTATTAGTTTACATTAGCAAGCATCGCTAACACTCAGAGCTAACCTGTACTGGAGAGCACATGTGTTTTTAAAGAGCAGGAAATAAAAAAGAACTCACCTTGTGATAAACCCGCAAGAGAAAAAGCATTTGAGCTCCATACTATTTCAGAAATAATCCTTGATGTGGTTTAGAAAAGGATGGTGTTTTATCACAGCAGAATGTAACTTCTCACGGTAGAATTCTGATCTAGAGCTAAGGACCCAAAATCAGAGTTTCTCCAACAGGGCTGCAATAGAGGGGTATAAGGGATGCCTAAAATGCATGATCTGTTTGTATTGTGAGAAAAACACATCATAGACCCATAATATATGCCTAAAAATAGCATGATAGGTGCACTTTAAGCCGGCCCGCAATCGTATGATACGTGGTAAAAAACGTCTCTGCGCTGACGTTGCTGTTGAGTTTCTATGGAGAGAGCGAAATTGTTGCCGTGTGCTGTGTTCAAAAGTTCAAATTATTTAAACTCTGACCTCGGTAGCGCTGACCTTTCCAGGCGGACGAATCAGATAACAGCGGTATGTAGCAGTGCAAGCTAGCAGGGAAGGTAACCCCATGAATATCTTTTGGGTTTTTGACTAATGTACCCTGGAATTTGGACTTTATGGATCTGGAATGTACTTCATTTATTTTTATTTTTATATAAACCACACAATTAATCGAGAAAATTATTAACAGATTAGCAAGTAATGAGAATATTCTTATGGTTCATCATTCATGTGTATGAGATCAGATCATGTATCTGTATCATGGGGGATCTTGACGGTCTAACGGTCTTATTTTGGCATGAGTAGTAGTTTTCACTGTCAGAATTACAACGTTCCTTTTCTATTTGGACAAAGCCTGCTAATATTTAGTGAAAAAAGACAAATATTCCGAGATGTGTGTGTGTGTGTGGTGGAGGTGCCTGAGTTCAGCCCAGTTGCCATAGCTGGTGGATGCCCGGTGGCTGTTTATTAATGGATGGGATGGAGTGTGTTTGGGCGCCCTCCAAGAATCAAAGGAGAATTTGAAAGTATACGCAGTGCATTTATCTGCCTCACTACTCCTAATGCCCTGTCCTGCGGCACTCCAACACTTCTACAGTGTTATCGCTGCGACAGCATTTTAATAAGCAGATTGGCGGGGGCTGCTTGTGTGATGTGTTTTTGGAGCGTTAGCATTGACTGGGCAAAAATGCCTTGTATGCCATTGGTATATGTGACATCTGTGTTGCTGTGGGAAGGTAAAGGGCAGCTATTTTACCTCAAAGTCCCCTATTGCTGAGTTTTTTTTTCATGAAGCCGAACAAAGTTTTTCCGTAAAGAAGACTTCAGAAATCACACACTCAATCCTGAGTTGAAGGCCGACAAAATTGTTCGGTTGTCACTTTGTTTTGTGTCGCATTAAGGGTGAGATGTTTTCTTGCCACACTTGTTGTTCCATCCCTAATGTAACATTTGGTTCAAACTTACTTGTCAGAACATGTTTCCGCTTTGCAAATTTAGGAAGTAGTGTGAGCGATTCCATCTCAGTCTAAACGTTTTTCCTTTTTATCGGACAACATTTTTTAACATATTTCTAAAGAATGATTTTGATTAAACACAATCAAAAGTCTTGGGTTGGTGTTCCGTCACCTCGGTTAAGTATGAACGAACAAATCCGTTTTACATGTCTGTATCTCCTTGTATTCTTAAGAAATAACTAATATATCCTCTTAGTCTTAAGTGCAGTACTTGAATATTCACTTATTTCCTTCCCACCTGTGCCACCTACCTCCTGCTCTGACCTTTCTTAATCCCTTCTACTTCAACTGAGTCTTGTCTGCATGACCGCAGCACTTCCCTTAAGCCATTTAATCCGGTTCCTGCCCACTCTCTCTGTCCTCTGTCCGCTGTCTGTCCACTGGACCACCCACACCCCACGGAACTCCCCCACACCCCGCTCAGTGCTCCTTCATGTCAGCTCTATACATTACCTGATATGAGCATACATTATGCTAAAGGCAGATGACTGCCGTTAATGCATATCAGTCGGCTCGTCTGGAATAAATTGTCTCTCGGTGCTTTAAGCTGCAGCTGCATAGTGTTTAACTGTGGCCTCAATGCCAATGTATACACTTATTATACATGTATTGGTGCCTGGTTGATATATATTTAAGCATTAGCTCACGACAGGCCATGGTATATGCTCATTATATCACATCTAAGGGGCGTGGTTCGGCCCGAAGTGGAGGGTCGGCAAACTGCATGCAGTTTGCTTTTCAGCCCAACTGTATACAGTTTTTCTCAAACGCGGAGGGATACTGACTTGTTGTGAAAAGTAACTACAATTCTACCCGTGGTATACGCTCAGTATATCACGGCTAAGAACCAATCAGATTGCTTGATTTGACTTGTCCGTTTTATAAAGAGCAATATCTTGTCCATATTTTGGTAGAATTACAATAAGAGATTGCAAGTACATTAGAATAAGAAAATGTGTTTTTATGCATACGCCTTATTTTCTTTATTGAAGTGTAATAAATATTAGGTTTTATTTGCATTTTATATATCAATATTTTACCAGTTGTTACATAAGTGTTATATCACCTATATTTATTTATTTATTTGTTTAATTATGAAGTATCTTTCGGATTTTTGAGACGAATAGAAGCTTTTAGAATTTATAATGGTACTCTGACCAAAAGGTGGTGTCATAAACACAACTAAAATAAAATACATTCATAATAGTAAGAATCAGGATCAAGTTATGTAATGTGCATTTTACAGTGTACAAATTAACTTTCTACTCTTTGATGGACAAATTAATGGTGATATAAAATGACTTTTAAACATATCCATCACATTTTTGTGTTGCAATTTCATATTGGCCAACATGAATACTGATCAAGTTAAACCCATGTAGCTTCTTAACACATTTGAGATATTTCTTCTAAAATGTGTTGATGTAAAAACATGAACCCAGAACCCCCAGTATGACCTGTTATCCAGCAGCCGGTGTAAACAGGGGTCTGACTAACTGCCTGTCTGTCTTTTTCTCTGTGTGACAACCTGTTGTGTGTGTCTCATTATTCCTGGGGTAGTTTGATCTGTCTCTCCAGGTCTTTTCTCCCTCTGTTCTTTGCTCAAACTCAATCTTTTTGTTCCTTTTTGTTTTTTACAACGCATTGCATATTCAGAGGAGGCAGCATGTAGGTATCTTAAAACGACACGCACCTCCTTGGCTGCATGATTCATGCTCTTATTCTTTTAGTGTTTACTTATGTTTTTGCTATTTTCTTTTGTTTTGTTGTTGCATAAGACTCAGATGAAATACCTGATTTTTAGATTTCTTTTTATTTTGCTCTTGTGTGTTTATTGGCAGAAGCTCTTCTGGAAAACCTCCATCAGTAGATTGCTTGATTGGCTTTTTGATTTTTCATAATTCTGTCTGCGCTGTTCTTTTGAGTTTGTTACGTTCCGTCAGTGTTATGACTGTTGTTTCATCTTGTCCATCGCCTCCTCCTCCTCCTCCTCCTCCTCCTCCTCCTCCTCCTCCTCCTACTCCCAACACCTGTCTCACATCTGTTCCGTGTTGCTGCATGGTGTTTTTATTTTTGCACGATTTATGTAGCTCTTACATAATTTGGAAAGATTTAATAACACAGTTTTTCTCTCTCTCTCCTCCCCTCCCTTTCTTTGTTTATCGTCTTTCTTTCTTTTCTTTGTCTTCTCTCTGCAGGGGAGGTGCTCTTTCAGATGGCTGAAGTGCACCGACAGATCCAGATCCAGCTCGAGGAGATGGTGAGCATGTGGTGCTAAAATCAGCACTTTCTTAAGCAACCAGTTACGAGCCAAACAGATGGTGGGCCTCTCTTTGGAGCCTCCACATTATTTTGATATTTAATACTCAGCTAAACAAACTCTTACGTAGCCTACTTCTATTTTCTGAAGGCAGCAGTTTCACTTAATAACAAGTTTACTGATCTTATATGTAAATTACAGCCATTACAGACTGGAAACACTTTTCTTTTCAGTCTCCCAAAAGATTTAATTTGAATCTTCCAAATTGGCCAATTGTGGAAACATTAGCAGAGAAGATGCTCTTTTTGGGTAATGGATGTCAATGATCCAAGGCCACCATTATGCAGAGCAGTATCATTTACAAATTGGGCACAGAGCAGATGCTTATGTCTTTTACAGGGACATTGGGATTGAGTGCAATCGTGACATTAGGCAATACAATTCTAACTTTTGTAACGCTGTTCTGAACTCATGAAATCTTAGATAAGTGTGATAAGGGTGTCATCTTCGACAGCACACTTTCTTTCAAAACTCACATCACTAATGTCATTTGGTCTGCTTATTTCCATATTCGTAACATCAACCGCCTCCTCCGCCCCCCCCCCCACCGCACCTCACCTATTGATCTCTCTCACCCACTTCAACCACGGTCTCAAAACATATCTCTTTACACTGACATATCCACCCTGATCACTACTCATCACACATTCTTGGGGCCAAGCGGATATAATAGTTGTATCATGCGTAAAAGTTGCTGTGTCGTGTATTGCACGTCAAACTGCAACAAATATCCAAAGTCATACAATTCTTTACTCTCACCTAGAAAAAAGGACGGTACAAGAAATGATCTGTCTTTCCATTTTCAATGGGACCCGTTCAGTCAATACGCCTGTGGGAAATACTTCAACCGTCAAAGTAAACAGTTGATATGTTAAAAGTCAAAGTAGTGACCGTATAACTATATATTGATGCAGATCAACGATTTCCAGAGACATTGTTTAATTGTTTGCCTGACTGAACATCGTAGTTGGGGTCCTTGTAGATAAAGAAATGCACGGTATTGTTAAATGTTTTTACTTTTTATGTGATTAGCTCAAACCCTAGAATCAGTTTTACCGCCAGTCAAAAGACAGCGAGTGTTTTCACCTCTACATGAAGTTGAGGGAAAGTAACCGGATCGGATGCTCTCTCTCTCTTGCACAGAGTTCCTGCTTTTTTAGCAAGTATCCTGCTGATAGTAGTATCATCTCCCAACATGGAGGATAAGGGGCGAGACAAAGAGGGTGAGAGTTTCCTTAGTGGGCTATTAGATTGCTATACTCTAACAATTGAAATATATAAAAGACTTTTATTAGCATTTGCAGTTTCTTTTTGTAATATTTCACCACTTACATGTATTCAGCTTTGCTCAGCCCGACCACACATACAAAACATGCTGAGATAGCAAATTGACTTTGGCATGCTTTCACATACCAGACATCCTCCCCTAATCGTTTGGGTGCGACATTTCCGACAGCAAGACAAAGACATCCATTCCAGTCATTCTTGCGAAACATCACTGCAATGTTGCCCTCCTTTTTAAAAAAAAATAATGCACTGTGGTTTAGCATAATTGAACCGCTTGAGGTTCAATGTGTTTGTGGTATTGTTCTGAGGTTTCTGTCTCTGTGTCTTAAAGCTGAAGTCTTTCCACAACGAGCTGCTCACAGAGCTGGAGAAGAAGGTGGAGCTGGACGCTCGCTACCTGAACGTGAGAATCCCTTTCTGATGTCACACTATTACAGAAACACCACATGATTAAGCTGTTATTAGTGTTGTTAGAGTAAAATAAAACTCTTAAAAAATAATATAAAAAAATATGATCATAACAATGATATCCTTTAATGAATACTAAAACAATTTTGCCTGGTTAAGAATAAAATAGAAAACACCTTGAATTCATTTCAGTTCAACTTTTCTTTTTCTTTAATATATAACTAGGTAAAAGGAGTTGAAATTGGTTTCCTTAAACTTTCTCTGTACCTCGGAAACTGAACCAACTTGACCTTCCAGGAGATGACGCTATGCCACAATTGCTCCACAGTTGATCCCTGCTATTTATTACTTTTGTTGAAGAATTAAAAAACAAGAACATTTTACCAAATATCATTTGACCAGTCTCAGGTCTAATGTCCGTTTCATTCTGAGTTCTCTACACAGTTCTGAAACCAGGTATTTTTTTACGTCTATGGTACTTCTTAAGACATTATAGATTGCCCAAACAAGTGTCGATAACGTCACTAAATAAAACAAGCAAACACACCCTTAAAACTAAGTTTTAAAAAATCTATTTCAATACTGTAATATGTTTAAAGTCTAACTCATATGTTCTTCTCATATCTGCTCAACCTTATACTGTGCTGAAAATGGTGATTATTACATTTTTAAAAGCCTTACAGTACCAAACTTATTCACAATTTCAGTAAAGAAGAAAAACTTTAAAAACTTTTTTTCCAACTGAAATTAATAATTGATGGCTTGAAAGCATCAATCATAATCATATTATGTAACAGTGTACATGACCCACATGCTTCATGCAACCCTACTTTTAGCTCTGCTCCTCGAGAGTAAGGGCCTCCCCAGGGAGTGAAGTTATGGGGAATACGGTGTGGGACATCTTCTCATGAAATCAGAAACAGAATGCGCACTCTCTCCCTAATTTCCCATCGGATTTTATCCAAACCACTGCAGAGAGTTACATAAATGACTTCCCACTCCACCATGAATTATGACTCATTCTGTGAAAATGAGGCATTTTGCATTACAAAAAAATAGGCTTGTTCATTTATGGTGATCAGTAGTTTGGAAATACTCCCAGAAACATTGAATCATTTTAGACGTGTATGTTTGGATCTTTCAAATAGTCTGAAATTCTGACATATCCAAATGCAAATCAGCTCTAGAGACATTTAATGACCCGTTTAACATTTGATTTGTACTTGTTCATGTTGGTCAAATACGTTATATTGTACAAACACATAGAGCAGGCATACTTTGTTAGTTTGTGCTTTTTTCACAATGCAGGATGCAAAGTATGGACATAAAAAGCTGACATACAATGCTCATTATCAGGTTCATATGTGTATGTTGTGCCTCTATGAATAAAAGTAAACCAACCCCAAGAAAGATAAAAGGAATAAAAGGGCAAATTCTCACATTTAAGAAGCTGGAGGCACAAATGGTTGGCATTTTTGTTAGTTAGACATATTCTCTTCATTTTCAGGTTCATATTAGTATGTAGTGTCTCTGCTGGGACATGTCTCCATGCTTTAATGTTCAAAAAGCTCTTTATTCTTCTCATACTGCCTGTGCTGCAGCACCTCTTTTCACCCTCTGTCTGAAACCAGAGCCCAGTCCACTCTGATTGGTTAGCTGGCCAGCTCGTTTGTTACTGGTGAACCGCTTAGAGATGTCCCGCCCCTTAGCCTATAACGTACTTAGCACCAGCTAAAAGAAGTGCAGGTGGTACATAGTGATGAATGAGTCCAATTGAGCCGTTTCAGGCGGGGGGGGGGGGGAAAAGTGTGTGGGAGAGAAACTCCCTCTGGAGGGAACTTTGGGTTTTTTGCCTTTGCAGACCATTTACAACACACTACAGGAAACAGAAAACCCCAAAAAGCATAATAAGGCCTCTTTAAAACCTTCAGCTAATGATTTTGTTTTTGCTTGGGGAAGCGTGAAAAAGTTGTCACCTGTACCACATTTTTGTACCCAATTAATTCTGTGATGCTCTAGAAACAGCCAGAACAAAGGAGGGGCTATAACTAAAGCGTAATCCCAAAGTGCCATCCTCCAGCTTCCATTACGCACCGGTCAATAAAACAGAAGCTGACCACCTGTCAGGCCAGCCTGCTATGATTGTATGTCCATCAGTGTTATACATCTTCTGTGGATGCTGACACATGACTGCCCTGCTGACTGTGTGCTGCCTCCCTCAGGCCGCGCTGAAGAAGTACCAGACGGAGCACAAGAGCAAAGGGGAGAGTTTGGAGAAGTGCCAGGCGGAGCTGAAAAAACTGCGCAGAAAGAGCCAGGGCAGCAAGCACCCCTCCAAGTATGGAGACAAGGAGATGCAGGTCAGTGTGTGTTAGTGTGTGACTGCAGGGTGGATGAGTATTCATGAAGTGGACAGATGTGTGGAGGAATGTTTTGAATGGTGCAAACCGGTGCTTCTTTGGATCAATGAGAGATGAAACCGATGTCTTAGCTCAATGGCTCATGGATCATCCTTATGGCCGGCAGGAAGACCAATTTGTAAAAGTAGCAAATACTCTCTGAAATGTAACAAACTAAACTGAACATTTCAAGAGGACCTATTGTTCTCATTTTCAGGTTTATAATTGTATTTTGTGTCTCTACTGTGACATGTCTCCATGCTTTAATGTTCAAAAAGCTCTTTATTTTTCTCATACTGCCTGTGCTACAGCACCTCTTTTCACCCTCTGTCTGAAACCAGAGCCCAGTCTGCTCTGATTGGTTAGCAGGTTGGGTCTGTTGTGATTGGTCAACCTCTTAGAGATGATCACATACAATGTGAGCGGACTAGCCAATGGAAGTGTTACATAGTGATATCACTTTGTAACAGAAGTAAACAAAGGAGTCCAATGTCCGAGTGTGTGGGAGAGAAACTCCCTCTGAAGGGAACACAGGGACTTTAGCCTTTGCAGACCATTGACATGCACCAAAACCTATATAACACACTACAGGAAATAGAAAACCCCCAAAAGGATAATAGGGCCTCTTTGGGAAACAAATGAACATTTTGAAAGATTATAACCTTGTTTGCATCTGTTTCACAAGTGTTTGCACATTGCAAGGGGTTCCACGGAGCCTTTTAACCTCTTTTAGCTAATTGTTCAATTATACAGCACATGTGTTTTTATGCAAATGTATAGATTTTGCAGGAAGACCAACATGTATTGTTACAAAAGCTTCTGCAAAGAAAAAATATCCAATTGGCTTCAGATCAGTATGAGGCACAAAAACCCGGCTCTTGAGAAAACATTAGTTTCTCATCATTCGCTGGGTCTTTATTTCAGCAAAGTCAA
This sequence comes from Notothenia coriiceps, assembly GCF_000735185.1. NCBI lineage: Eukaryota > Metazoa > Chordata > Actinopteri > Perciformes > Nototheniidae > Notothenia > Notothenia coriiceps. The sequence continues at coordinate 10,102 of NW_011355472.1, forward strand.
AATTATGTTCACCGCGGCAGACTTAAGTGACCTCACGCTGACTCTGCGCTGTAGCTCTCTCTGGCTCTCCCTCCTCCTGAAGGGATTTGAGCTTCAGTGCGCTGGGTAATCCGTGACACTGCTGATAGGATAGGACGTGCTGAGCTGAATGCAATGGGACCCCCGACTGGGCACACACAGTTTGGATGCCAGTCTGCCAGGCTCTAAGCAGCGAGAGAAACGGAGGTGGCAAAGGTTACAACTGCAGCAAACACATGGACTCATCAGCAGAAACAGTCCCAACTGCAATGTTACCATGGTTTTGGAAGATGAAAATACAGCAACATTAGTACCGCAGTATAAAGGAGAGCTGATGTGTTAGTCTGGCCTCAACCATGGTAAAAATACAGATAATTAGCCAACAAAAACACCTAATAAAATAAAAGGGATCGAGTATTCACAATAAATCATGTGGTGTAAGATCTGATGAAATGCTAAAATGGTCAGATAAGGGACGTTAGTACATTTTCTTCTTAAAGCGCAGTGTTAAGGATTTACTCAAAGTATAGAATCCCCTGAATCATCATGTTTGACATACTTGTATGGTTGTTTCTGAATTTGTCAATACGCTGCAGCACATTGCCTGGATTTCCATTTATATTTTGCTGTTTTTGGTGCGTTCTTTTGAAAAATCATAGCGACCATGTCCCAGATTGTAACACGCATCCAAGATAAAGCTGCAAAAATAGACAGAGTTCCAAATAACGCAAACATAACTAGGAGAAACCACAGTGCTTTACTTATTTATTTTGTAACCAAAGTGCTTCCTCAACTTCTGACTGCATAAATCTGTTTCTAGTTGCTGCACTTTTTTCAGTATTACATAATATTTGTTTACAGTATCTAGGGCACTTGAGAGGGTTGAGTGAAACATATTTCTCTCCGCTCAGGTAGCTGATTGAGCGGAGGCGTGAGGAGACAGTTCTAGTCTGTAGGTGTTCTGGTGACACATGGTGGACGCGACCTCTCACACAACCTTTACAGGCCATGCTGATGTTAGCTGCTGTGATGGCTGTCAATCAGCTGCTCCTCAGCCAATGACAGGCAGAGAGAGTGAAGGAGAGTGATAGGGAGTTACAAGCCTGTATGTGATATACTCAGAGGTGGAGGAAGTACTCAGATATAGATACAGTAGAAATACAAAAGTGTAAAAGTACTCTGGCACAAGTAAAAGTTCTGCATTTAAAGTATAGGCATCAAGTACCGAAATTAAGAGCACTTGTTCCATTTTAGAATCTTTAATTATTGCTGCTTTATTGTGTTCATCACGGCTGGTCAAGGTGGGGGTACTTTTAATGACTTTATATATTACCGCTGGACATCTTAACCTATAATTGTATAGCATAGTTGTGTTATTAGTTTACTTGTATATCGTATTAGATAATCATTTGTAAAGTAAATAGTAACTGTCTTTGTATTTCATTTAGTGGGGTAAAAAGTACAATATTGGCTTCCAAATTGTAGTAGAGTAGATGTACTTTACTTAGTATTTTTATTTGATGCTTCTTTATACAGTACAAGTGCCCCAAAATCGTACTTGAGTAAATCTACTTCACTGCATTACACCTCTGGCTATACTTCATGCTGTACGCTTATGTGGACGTTCCACATGTTTTGTCACTTATAAGGTTCCCATAATGTGCTCTTATTTGATAAATTACAAGAACATAATGGAGTCTTTTCAGATTTTGACCTGACATTCAGTATGTGCCGACTGAAAAGTCACACACACTTCTTGTGGCTGTCAGCGGCTTTCTGTATAGAGCGACAGGACAATTACTCTGCTTTCTGCGATAAGCTAACTCTGTTGCTGATGGACTTCTGTTGTTAAATTTCTGCCTTGTCAGCACACCAGGTGTCAAAAGTGAATAATTACATTCACAATGGAACAGGGAATATGGGGCTTTACGCTGACGAACACAGCAAAAATGAAGGTCCAGAAGTAAACAGCAGTTTAATACACCTGGATTCCTGTTTAGTTTACGAATGACTTGGCATTTTTGCCATTTGATAGTAAAGCTGAGGAGAACGGGTATGAGATGCGACTGAGGTCCCTGGCCTGGTTTGAACAAGGAATAAGGCGGCTATTCATTATGCATCTTAATCTACAAGTCCATGAGGAGGACCCAGATCCAGGCTACTTCTGAAAATGTTTGTAATTAAATGTACTTTGACTCTAGGAAGAAAAGCTTGAAATGATTGCTTAAAGGCTAAATAAAAGGGGTAAACAGATGAATCACAGAAATTCCTTTGAGTCTGATCAGATTCCAGCTTAACTGTTTTTTGGTAGGCATCTCTTAATGTTATTTCTACAAATGTAATAAATCATGTGTTATTACACAGTTTTCTATTCTGTATTTTAATTCAACAAAACAAAAAAACTAATAGGACAGACTCAAAGCTCGATGATTTTAAGGCAGGTCTTCAAGCGAGACCCCCAAAAACGGTATTCTGACAATGTACAATAACATACAACAATAGAAAAACGATGCGTAAAGTAGGAGAATATGTAGTTTATATACTGTGTGGGACTGAGCACAGCGACAGGGTAACTCTGCATCCCATCAGAGCCTGAGGCGGTCGCCCCCCCGCTCTGCAGGAGCAGCCGGGGACGTAATCGTTGTATAATTGTTAGTGTTGCTTGGACGGATGGCTGGTGGAGCGTGGCAGGGTCGGCTCCGGTCGGCACAAAGATTGATACATGGAGCTGTGAGGAACAACAGCAACACTCAGCCCTGAAGTCCAGCAGCTCCTCTGCAGCTTAATGGATGATCAGGTGTGAAAGAGCCGGGCCCAGCTGAGGGTCCAGGCCTTTTCCCATGATGCTTCATCTCTTTGAGACCAACTGAATGTCCAGGAGTGAACACCTCACTGATTTGAATATCAGACCAGATCATAATATTGCCTTCATATAGGCATGTGTCGGGCATCGTTAACAAGCTAGATGCTGGTAGAATATGCAAGTGGCTAGTAGATTTGTTTTCGCCCAACAAAGAAAACAATGGCAGTATATTGAGTGGTTGGTAGAATTTGAGCCATTTGGTCAGTGGACAAAAAAAAAAGTACATTTTGTACCCAGTCAGGTGTGTTATAAACCTCCATCAAGCTTATTTTTTGTATGGCTGTTACCTGTGGTGGGATTTTACTTTATCAAATATGGAAAAATAATCAAACCATTCAACTGTCTTTGAGGTATTTTAATTCTTGCAAGAACGTTCAGTCAGTCATACAGAGAGCATACAGTCTGCAGAGTGAAAGACCAAGAGTAGAGTTTGGGTTGCATATTTTAACAAAGAGAGAGGAGAAAAGGGAGGGTCAAGCTTGTTGATACATAATGAAAGAAGCATTCTGGAAGGTATCAGGATGTTCTCAGTTCAACAGAAGTTGAAGGTCATACTGTTGGTGCACAGAGAGTGTAACTAACAACACTGCAACAAATCTTCTTAATGAAGAATTGTCCCAAGCTTGGCAAAGACCTGAAAGCCAGTAAATATAGACAAACATTAGCAAATAAGAATCACACAATGATATTATTAAAGTAAGTAAGTGAGTATAATATTTTTCTATTACACCTGTTAGCAATATCTCAGTCTTTTCACTGTTATTTCAGTGAATTGTGGTAGAAGATCAACAATTGGTCAATAATTTTCACGGATCCATTTGGGAAAAAAGGGGTTCATAGAATAGTCCTGAGTTGCATGTGTATGGAAGGAGTCTGTTTAGTTAGTCAGAATCTTGCTGTGCGTCATATTGGCTCTCGAAGGTCAGTGGGACAATACACACATTTTTTAACGTGCAGGTGTGTGTTCATAACCTCCATTAAGCAGGTTATTTTGGTATTTGTTGTATGCTTGTAGCCTGTTAGCGATATCTCCGTATTTTCAGTGTTTCTCTGAAATATTGTTGAAGTTCAGCCACTGGTCAATAATTAAGGATTATGAATTCCATTTTTAGTGCAGATCCATTTGAATGAAAATACTTCATAAAATATACAATAAATGTGTGAAGAATTTCTGCAACGTTAGTGTTTTAGCGTATTGTGGACCTCCTCAGTAGCATGTGTATGTACGGAGTGTGTATAGGTAGCCAGATTCTTGCTGTGCGTCATATTAGCTCTCGGAGGAACCAGGTCTTGGCAGGAACAGGAGACACCAGTGGCCTGAACCGGGAAACTCAAAGCCAAACATAAAAATAAAACATTTGCCTTTTGATGGCGTACACACTTATATTTGTACTTGTGCGAGATAGTATGTATATGTTCAAGCCTAAAGGACCTTACTTCTTCTTCATAATGAGCTTTGTTCTCCCGTTGGCCTCCTCTTCACTGCAGCCCTCCAACTTTGAGTCAAGTGATTCAGATCACTGATGCCTTGTGGTGTAAAAAGATATCGACCACAGATTAAAGTCATCACCATTCACTCCTCCTGCTGAGGACTGATGGTATTATTAAAACTATAGGCGAAGCACATTCACACGTTTACAACAGTGTCCCTCAGGGGTCATAAAGCTCTGAGCTGCTGCCTACAGTCTGATAAGTCTCCTGGTACATTTGTGACTGAGGCATGGTTGGTAGAAAGGGGCCATAGCTAGACTTTAGATGATGATGATAATGGTAAATACATCAATCCTATTTTTCGCATATCAAAACATCCTTTTCAAATTGATACTTTTAACTTTTGTTTTTTGCAAATACATTTCTAATTCAAGTCCATGTGAGGCTGCATTGGGAGGTTGAAACACAGGACTATCATCCAAGAGACAGCTGTGTGTGTCCTGTGTGAAACAAAATGTAAAAGTTGACTTATTTTAGCTTAAAACAGTTGAACCAAAACCATGATCTTTCACTCAAACTAACCAAGTGTGGTTTTTGTGTCGCAGTTCACAATATGAAGCTTTAGTGTTTAAAACTGCAGATGACTATTTGAGGATGCAGTTTATTAGTATGGGAAATTACTTTTTATGAAACAGGCACCAGGTATCAATCTATTTCTTAACCCTTTACAAAAGGAGAAATCTAAATTGATATAAAGTCTCTTCAGGCACACTCGCATTGTATTTCGTCATTCCATAATGCATTTATCAAAAAAAATGGGCAAGGCTTTGTCTAAAAGTAAATGCACTGCTATTATTTCTAACTCTGCCTCATGCAAAACAGTATCCATAAAAATCAAGCTATAGGGTCAACGTTAAACTTTTCTCCGTAGAGATACAGGGTGTTTCTCAATCTCGAGTAAAGCTGCTCCAGAGCCTCTATTTCAAGCATACTACGTCATCGAGTGCCGCCGAAGGACTGTTCCAATGTCCAGCATACTTGGAAATCTACCGAGCCCGGCACTGCACATGTGTAGACTCCGCGGTCTTAAAATCCCCACAATGCTTTGCGCACAGACCAATTTTCCCCAAATCTGTGGCGGAAATTGTAAGGCAGGGCCTCTAATGCGACGCACACCTGCACACTTGCTCGCCTGTTCCACTCTTCGTTTCCCGAATGCCAGGAAGGATTCTTGCCTTGCTTCTGAAACAAGTGACTCGGAAGACATGTGCTACCAAGCAAGCGTCCTCGACATTGAGAAACACCCACAGTATCTGACTGCAGCTGACACGACTCAAGAAGATGCCAACTTGATGTAAATGATGACTGGCATCATGCCATTAGAAGCCCATTTTCTGTGTGCTTTTTGGCAGTTTCCTTCATATCCATTAGACACAGAGAGGTTTGTCGGGTTGAGTTGAGGGGAATAAAATAAAGTCAAAACTCATTAAAGCAGTCCAGGTATTCTTTTAGCTCTGCCAAGCATGCATTAAATAATTTGCATTCCATCAGTGTTTGATATCACTCTGGTGAGGTTGCTTACAGTAGAAACATCTCGACAAGCATGTTTAATGTTGTTATTCTAATTACTGAGCAACTGCAATCCAAGTTTAAACCACACTTTCTGACATGTTTCACACGTTTCACACGTTTCACACTGCACCTAGGATTTATACCTTCCTTAATATGAAATCAGTCAATAACGCTGGACACCAAAGCCCCCTCCCCTCCCAGCACACATCTTAAATGCTGATTGTGCTCACTGTCAGCAGAAAGCAGGAGCAGCTTTTGGCCAGATTTATATTTTGTGTTCAGAGGGAGCTGCAGGCGAGGAGCTGACTGGCTGTGGCAGGAAGGGCCTGTTGGAATCCTAATTAGAGCTCCATATCACATACACCGAATACAGCTGGTGTATTAAAACTACTTCAATTATTGAAAAGGGACTGAGCCTCAGTGGGTCAATGCGCTTCAATGTATATCAAAGTAGTGGTGCTTCCCTGAATTCTGTTAAAGCACTACAACTTTCCCCGTCCTGTGTATTATATGATTTTCGGTAAGCACAGATTTAAGTTGATGTGCCTTGGCAAAACTCAACTGCTATAATGCAGGTTTTAGAATTAGACTTTAATACAGGACATCTATGAAAGAGACCACCAGGATTATGTAAAAACTCCCAAACTGAATAATTCAAATGATTACGAAGCTACTGGTATTTCAAGAAATTATAATTGTTTCTGCTGCTTCTACAGTATATGTTTCATATTATTGAACATTGAAAATGTTCTTGTTTTTTTCTGGAAGCTTGCAGTGGGCATAATAACAATGTTTAAATATTTTGTAGACCCGATTATAGCATTGACAGCATGTTATGGCAACATTTTGTCTCAGTTAAAACTTAGTCCTTGCCTTTCTGTGAAGTGCACACAGTTTCCCTCTCCCCAAGTCACAGTCCTTTGGCCACCAGGAATACCACGGACAGATATGATATACTACAAGAGCCCAGGGAAACTGTAATGGGATTAATCACAGGTCCAAACCAAAAGCATTGAATTGCCACTCAAGTATAGAAAAGGAAGGTAAAGAAGGCCCTGTTCTAAGTTTTCCCTTGCATACCTACAAATATAATTGATACACTATATTGAGTAAAAATAGTTGAGTTTTGGTTAGATTATTTATCTAGCTTTTTTGTTTTTAGTGTGTCATGTTTTAAAACATCTCAACAGATCAAATAGTTATCAGTCATTTGGTTAAACAATCGACCCACGATGAAACCTCTGTTTATTTGGATGAAATCCCACAAATGAAAATGAAAATATCTACGACGTCATTATATTCTATGAATTACTTCTAAAAGTGTTATTTTCATAAACAAGTTGGCTCTACAGGATTATTAAAACAGAGTGAATATCTTCATCACAGACACTACAGAGAACTGAGGCTATAAGTCTATCTGTGTTTCAGCCTCCATGCTTTATATTGCAGTGGACCATCATTATAAGCCCTTTGATCCAGGGATATGTGTATGTCCCCGCAATCTATATCTGTAGATAATCTTTTAATGAAATCTCTTAGCATGTGCAGCACCATGTTCACATTTGAATTGGCCCACTTACTGCAGTGTAAGTGGAGCGGTGTGGTCTTATCAACTTTTTACATCCCCCCCCCCCCCAGTATGGCATATGATTAGCCACGGCCCAGATTGAGGCAAAATGTGTTCCTCACAAATGACCAATGAAAAAAGATTGGAAAAAAAGTAGTCAATGATATTTAAAGATAAAAACACAATCCCTGATCTGAATTGAAAACAAGTAGGAATGGAGCATATGACAGGTCTTTAAATCAAAGACAACAAAAACAATTATTCATATCTTTTGGGTAACCCTGTCAAATGTTAATTTTATTTAAAATTGTTTTAGCACAGCAGCAAAACTTCAGTTTAGATGATGAATAGAACTTTGGGTTTCATCTTCATATCTGTTTTTTGTGAAGACATTAGTGATTTCCATAGTCAGAACATTACAGGTGGCACTTTTAAATAGGCATGTTGTTGAGGCAGAGATATCTAATAATGACTGCAAAGAAAACTGAATGAATGATCTTCTTATGCTCGATGATAGCTCGGCATTAGGTAATTTAAGTCCCTCATTTAAAATCCTATCTCTCACCAGCAGTTTGTTTTTTTGCCCCCTGACTTCCACAGTGCGTAGGATGCTTACTTTCTCAGCCACAGTCATTAACACCTCATACTGCAGCGCTGTCTGCCACTCGGAGGAGGCTGGTTCACATTATTCAACATTATGGGGGTCAAATGTTTACAGTTACATAACTAACCCCGAGGACAAAGTGGGGTTCACCACATGCTACTTCCTGTCAAGGCGATGCCGGATGTTGCTTAGTGGTTCCACTTGTTTAAAAGAGGTGTCCCCCGCACCTCTACACAAGAGGACTCAGTGGGATGAGTTGTTGGAGTGGAGGGTGAAGGAGTTTTAAAAGCCATAAGGGTGAGGGAGTTTGAATAAGAAAGGGAAAAGCTCTATAATTCAGCGATTTCACAGGAAATACAGAACACCAGCCACCGACATCACATAGCAGACGCCTCTATGATTAGACAGTATTCTTTTGTTCTGATTCACTGTTTTCAACGCTGATTGGCTGTGACATTTTCAATATGAACAGCAATTTGACTTTCAAAGCAGTACATGGAAGTGCACTTTCGCTGCCTTTTTATATGTCATGATTGTGATGTATGATGCCCAATTTAGTTTAAATTGGCATAGTCCATTCATAACAAAACCATAGAAGATGCTGTCCATCATCTGCAAGAGGCATTCAGAGCTTCAGCTGTTGGAGGGATGAATCATCCAATTCACACAATGGAATTTATTTAGTGGTTTTCAAAGGTCTCTACACTATCCAGAGTAATCAGGACAGTATTTATAGGTTGAGATGTTCCTGTTGGTTGTTTTAAATGTCATTTTTCAGAGCTTTACAGCACACAACAAATTTCAATTGAAGTAATCTTGGCTTAGTCCTTCTCTCAGATTAAACCCCCATAATTAGTGAGATAATGTCTTAATAAAGACATACCATCCATTTTTAATACCATTTCCCTCCCCTGCTGTTTCTAGTATGTGGAGGCCATCAGCAATAAGCAGAGCGAGCTGGACAACTGCATCGCAGAGGGCTACAAGCACGCTCTGTCTGAGGAGAGGAGGAGGTACTGCTTCCTGGTGGACCGGCAGTGTGCCGTCGCCAAGAACAGCAGCGTCTACCACGGCAAGGTGAGAAAGAACACAGCTCTCCACTTCCTGTTCATCTGCTGGTGATGTCATGGCACAAATCACATCTATAGCTGTTATAGTGCTGAAGTCATAGATTTGTTGATTTCCCCATAAAAATGTGTCTACAGTGTTGCTTTAGATGCTTGAATTATATGTTTATGACAGCATATTTAGGATATATTCTGTTGAAGGAAATGTATATGTAGCTATTCAAAAGTCAAATTTATCTGGATTTGAAATTAGTCGTCTAGCATATTTGTAACCTTCCTTTTAGGTAAAATATGTAGTTGAGCCTCTTTTGTGACTTTATGTTCAGCCAATCACAGAGAAGTGAAAACGGAAAGCTTTCAAATCTACAGCGCAGAAGATTAGATGTTCCTTTGTTGATCCTTTATAAGTGAATTTCAATTTCACTCCACAAGGGAATAAAGTTATCATAAAATAAATCCATAAAAACGTATACATTCAAAACAGAAGCTAATGAGTACCCGGATGTAAACAGCATTGCGGACTACAGACATCTGGGTGCATGTTTTTGCCATGCTATTGTAAGGGGCTGAGACGCAGGATAGTGGGAGGCACCTACATTCCCAACAGGTGGCTCCACCCTTTCCCAATTAGCAGTATTGGGAGAGGGTGGAGACTCACACACCTGGTGCTAATCACTCCCTCAAGGGAGACAAGGCACACAAGAGGTTTCTCAATACTCAAATTTCCCCTCCTCGACTCCTCGACTCCTCGGTCCTCCGGTAGTGACCTGGAAATGAATTTCAGCGCGCCATTTTGAAGGACAACTAATTTCTCTAAATGCACTTCGAGGACCGAGCATCGAGGAGGCTCTCTGGAGGAGCTCTAACCGAGGAGACACGGATGGGTCCTCCACGGATGCACTTCCGGGAACGGTGGAGGCGTGACGCACGGCCGGACTTATCTCAGCCAATGAGAGCTCTGCATGCATCCCTTGGATATTATATTAGTAACTGCTTTCATCGCAACGCGATGTTTACTGTGAGAACAGCTGTGAGGTCTGTGCAGAAAGCAGAGCAGTGTGTAAAATATATATCACTCAGTATAACAGGCCTACATTACTTTCTGTATTGGTATGCTGTAGTTTAGTAAATGCGGGAGAAATACGACCCCGGGAGGAAACCGGGAAAGGGCAGTGAAATCTTCGGGAGTCTCCCGCGAAAATCGGAAGGGTTGGCAAGTATGGTGGTACAGTGTGTAGATGTTTGTTGTACAGTGCGTAGATGCGGCGGACAGACGGGTCTCAGTTGGTTTGGTGTCCTATGCTTACTTTTAATACTTGTACAACTTTTGGCCCGTAATTTAAATTCCCCATTTCAGCGACCAGAGAGAGGGGGG
>NW_011355472.1:20625-28974 GCF_000735185.1 Notothenia coriiceps
CTTTCATCGCAACGCGATGTTTACTGTGAGAACAGCTGTGAGGTCTGTGCAGAAAGCAGAGCAGTGTGTAAAATATATATCACTCAGTATAACAGGCCTACATTACTTTCTGTATTTGTATGCTGTAGTTTAGTAGATATCTCCAAACAAAGAGTCAACATTTGTTCTAAGACCTTTTCTACCTTAGTGCTTCACATAATAAAATACACAACTGCTGTAGCCTGATTATGCTTTAGGAGCTGTAGGTGTGTGTGGTACAGTGTGTAGATGTTTGTTGTACAGTGCGTAGATGCGGCGGACAGACGGGTCTCAGTTGGTTTGGTGTCCTATGCTTACTTTTAATACTTGTACAGCTTTTGGCCCGTAATTGAAATTCCCCATTTCAGCGACCAGAGAGAGGGGGGGGGGGGGGGGATATATCCAGTCTCTGATTGTGTTACGTTATTATGAGAGTGCTCTCATACTTGTTTGATTCTGAAATTGTATATATTTATATAAATATATGTGTGTGTGTATATGTCCACATCTGTAGCCTGTTATTGTGTCATTATACCGCACTGTCAATGAATTAAAAGTAAATATATATAAGTCGTCATGAACACATCTGTCCATCAGACAGAGGGCTGCTGTGCCTCCTGTCATCATTAATGGACGTCTCTTTAAAATGACCGCTCAGAGGAGAGGAGTTCTCATTTCTCTAACCGCCTGCTGCTTCACTCCTCTCTCCTCGGTTCCCCTCCTCAGTGTTCCGCTCGCATCTCCTGTGGGCGGCACCAAGTCTCGAGGAGAGGAGTAGAGGATAGGAGTCGAGGAGGGGAAATTTGAGTATTGAGAAACCTCTTTTGAAACATCTCTGTTCCCGGAAATGCATCCACCTGTGAGGGTGGGGGGCGGGGGCTTTAACGGAGTAGTGAAAACCAACCTTTTTTTTCCGCGTCAGTCTGCTCTCGTGTATCCTCCCTTTCGTCTTCCTCCCGCACCCCTCCCTCCCTCACCCTTCCTCGACTCCTTCCGGTGCATTTCAGCTTTGCGGACGTTCCTTTAAAACTGGCGTTGTCTTGATCGAACTTCCGCCGGTCAAGTCCCGGAAGGAGGGGAAGAGAGGAGTCGAGAAAGGGTATTTGGATGAGGCTAGAGAGTTTGCATTGGAACTCCCTTATGTTCCATCATCTTGAATAAATCCGACTACTGAATGGCCTAAACCCGCCATTACCTTAACACATACCGGTGGTGCAACTAGGCTAACAGTGGCCTTGCAAAGGACAAAGCTTTAATCAATATTGAGAAATGATTACAGATGGACGAATCTTTTTCATGAATTCGACTCCCTCGCTCCAACTTTATCACTCTACTAAATAAAACATGAACTTGTTACACAATATTGTTGTTTGTTAATAACGTTTCATGAATACATTTGTACAATTAAGATTAATTCTGACACTTTCTAACGACCCCCCAATGGTTGATTGTCATTCATAATCTTTGTAATAAAGTATTCTCATTCTATAAAAACCCTCTAAAATATAAACCCTTGTGTAAAATGTGTCTTTAGCTGAGAAGTTGTATCATGAAGCTTAAAGGCCTAAACAACATACTCAAAATGAATCAGGAAATCCCAAACCACAAGGCTTTATGCACTTTGGTGAAGGCTAAGAATATTGTAAGGTTAACAAATCCTAGAGTTAAATGGAGATGCAATTAAGGGAAATCTCATTTTGATCCCTTGTTTAAGTTCAATAATATACAAACTTGTATGTTGTTTATGTTTGCACCATCATACCACCCACGCAAATTCCTTTTAAGTTGTTTAAACCAGGGGTGCCCATACTTTTTTCAGCTTGGGAGCTACTTTTTTAAAATGACCAAGCCCAAATGATCTAACCTAACAGGCCGCCCCTGCCCAATTCTGACTAGTGGAGTAAAACGTTGGATAAACTGTGGGCATTTTGCGCTTCAGATGAGAGGTGAAGCCCCCTCATAACTGCATGGAACCCGTATGCACAATACAACTTAACCTGTACGGTTCATCAAGTAGGCAAAATGCCAAATAAAAAATGAAATTGTTTTCTTTTTTTTTCCAATGCCATGCGATCTACCCCAGACTACCCTTGCGATCTAACCGGTCGATTCGCGATCTACTTATTGGGGCACCCCTGGTGTAAACGCACCCTGGCCTATACTTGATTCTGATTTAAAATGCAATTCCTCCATATTAACTAAGATCCCCTCATTAATAAACCTTCTGGAATTCTATTCTCATGCTTTTAGCCTAAAACTAGGACTATTACATTCTGATGAAAATATTTCTAAAATGGCAACTTTTCAATTCACAATCCTAAAAAAAGTTGTAACTCAGGGGCAATCTCTAATTTGATTACAGTAAAACTTGTTGACTTTTTACTGGAGTTTTAACCCCCAAAAACAATGTTTATTCCACATAGCCATCAATGTCATCTCCCTGTAAACTTGGAAATTGTAATTAACCGAGGGGATATTGACCACACTGAAGGAATATCCGACTAACATGTGGGCGGATAGAGCGCGGAGACAGATAGGAAGGTTACCAAAGAGTTTATTGTTTATTTTTTAAGAGGTTGACCAGGAATCCCCTGAATCTTCCTGTGGGTTTAATGAGATCCATCGTGAGAAATGTAACCAGTTATGAATACATTGCACATTCATTCTTTCAAAAAATACGAAAGAAAAAGGACACACCAGGATCCATGTATAATAAAAGAAAATTACACAAACATACTACAAATAATAAACCCTTAATCAGAATAATTTGGGGTTAAGATGTATCAGATTTACAATTTTTTACATCATCATTATTTTATAAAGATAATATGCAAACATTTCACAGCTTAAATCCTTCAAATATGAACTGCTGCTTTATTTTGTCCACATGACAGTTAAAACTGACCTCTCTGAGTTTTAAACAGCAAGTTCATATTTGAGGATTTGTGAAGCTGTTGGAATGTTTGCATATTTCTTATAAAATAATGATGATGTAAAAAATTGTAATTCTGATACATTCTTAACCCCCAATTATTTCTGATAAGGTTTATTATTTTTAAAGTAATGTTTTGTGTAATTTTCTTTTTATTATACCCATGATCCTGTGTGTCCCTTTTTCTTTCTGTATTTTATGAAAGAATTAATGTCAATGGTATTCATAACTTGTTACATTTTCATTCACGAATGGAATCTCATTTAAAACTAACAAGGAAGTTCAGGGATTCCTGTCAACTCTTAAAAACAATAAACAATAAAACTCTTGTAAATCTTCCTATTCTGTCTCAGGTTATCCCGCCCACATGTTAGTCGGATATTCTTCACGTGTTGGTCAATATCACCTCGGTTTTAATTACATTTCCAAAGTTTTACAGGGAGATGACATTGATGCTTATGTGGGAAATAAACATTTGTTTTGGGGTTAAAAACTCCCAGTTAATAAAGTCAAAAACCAAGTTAACTGTAATCAAATAATAGAGATTGCCTGAGGTAACAACTTTTTTAGGATTGTGGAATTGAAAAGTTGGCATTTTAGAATTATTTTCATCAGATGTATAGGTCTAGTTTTTAGGTAACAGCATGAGATTAGATTCAGAAGTTATTAGAGGGGATCTTAGTAATATGGTTAGGATTGCATTTTAAATCAGAATCAAGTTATATGGGGGCCAGGTGCGGTTTATAACACCCAGGGGTGCCCAATAAAGTAGATCCGCGGATCGGGACCCGGTAGATCGCAAGGGTAGTCTGGTAGGATCGCATGGCCATTGGGAAAAAAAAGAAAAAACCATTTCATTTTTTAATTGCATTTGCTACTTGATTGACCGTACCAAGGTAAGTTGTATTGTGCCATACGGTTCATGCAGTTATGAGGGCCTCACCTCCTTCATCTGAAGGCGCAAATGCCACAGTTTTATCCAAACGTTTTACTCCCCACTGGCAGATTGGGCAGGCCGCCCTTGTAGTAGATCATTTGGGCTTGGTCATTTTAAAAGTAGCTCCAAGCTGAAATAAACGTATGGGCATCCCCCTGTTACACCTTAAAAAGGGAAATTTGGCGTGGGTGTAATGGTGCAAAACATAAACAACTACAAGTTTGTATATTATTGACTAAGCAAGGGATCAAAAATGAGATTTCCTTAATTGCATCTCCATTTTACTCTAGGTTTGTTTACTACAATTTCCTAGGCCTTTCACCCAAAAAAGTGCATAAAGCCTTGTGGTTGGATTCCTGATTCAATTTTGAGTTATGTTGTTTTAGGCCTTGCTTTCATGATACAACTCTCAGCTAAAGACCACATATTTTACACAAGGTTTATATTTTAGAGGGTTTATAGATGAGAGGTACTTTATACCAAATGATTATGAATGGACAATCAACCATGGGTGGTCTAGAAAGGTGTCAATTCATCTTAATTGTACAAATGTATTCTGAACTTTATTACAAAACAAACAAAATATTGTTAAACAAGGGTTCATGGTTTATTTAGTAAGATGATAAAGTGGAAGCGAGGCAGGTCCTTCATGAAAAAGATCGGTCCATCTGTAGCATCATTCTCATATGATTAAAGCTTGCTCCCTTTGCAGGCCCACTGGTAGGCTAGTGCACCACCCGGTGATGTGTTAAGGTAATGGGCGGGTTTAGGCATTCAGTAGTCGGATTTATTCAGATTGATGGTTACATAGGGAAGTTCCCCCCCATGCAACTCTCGCATCCCAATACCCCTTCTCGACTCCTCTCTTCCCCTCCTCCGGGACTGACCCGGAAGTCGATCAAGACACGCAGTTTGAAGGACGTCCCCAATAGCTTGAGATGCAACAACGGAGGAGTCGAGGAGGGTGAGGGAGAGGGGTGCGGAGAGACGAAAGGGAGGATACACGAGAGCAGATACGCGGAAGGTTTTCATACTCGCCGTATAAAGGGGCCCCGCCCCCACCTTCCACAGGGGCTGGTCCATTTCAACAGAGGGAAAACCAACACATGAGAGGTTTCTCAATACTCAAATTCCCTCTCCTCGGACTCCTCTCCTCGAGACTTGGTGCCGCACAGGGCAGATGCGAGCGGAGGACTGAGGAGGGAACCGAGGAGAAGGAGGGGAAGCGCAGGCGGTTAGAGAAATGAGAACTCCTCTCCTCTGAGCGGTCATTTTAAGGACGTCCCATTAATGGATGCAGGAGGCCACAGCAGCCCTCTGTCTGAGGACAGACTGTGTTCATGACGACTTTATATATATTTTACTTTAATTCATTGGACAGTCGGTATAATGAGACAATAACAGGCTACAGATGCGGACATATACACACACACATATATTTATATAAATATATACAATTCAGAATCAAACAAGTATGAGANTATGTCAATGACAGGGAGTGTGATTGTTGAAATAGGGTGTTAGCGGTCTTGCTGGTGTTCAAAGAAGAATGACAACACTTTAGATCACCAACACTATGGTTTATTTTTTATTCACAGGCAAGTCAACGTTGTCACAGTAAAAGTCCCAAGATAGCTCCTGGTGCAATAAAATGTTCCCTTGCAGTGTTTTACTATTAAGTCTGATGTTTCTCTATTAATATTGCTGCTGCATTAATGTGTATGTTGCATCATGTTACTGCTGTAGATGTGTTTCCGAGCCGCTCAAATTACAACGAGAACGTAAGGTCATATTTACACTAGACGGATCCTTTCTAGCCATAACCCACCTGGAGGGAGCAGGAGGCTCCCAGAGTAAGTCGGTTAGCGGCCCGGCTACGTTAGCCTTTCTGTTTTGGAAGGTATTTTTGAGTTTGGAAGCAAAAAAAGCTTTGTTTGGATTTAAACACTGCCTCTGTCATGATACCACTTTTCTCTTTTATCAGCCCAGTCTTGTTACACTATATACACCCGGGTGCAAATGGCAACAGTCTTTTTTTTTTTTTTACTGTAAAAGAATTTGGATTTTGTATAGTTGTGGCTCTTTGAAATACAAAATATAGACAAATAGTTAGATCAGTTTAAACCTTATTGGTCCCAGCGAAAGTGTGTTCTAGCAAAAACAGAATCAGATGCAGACGCATGTCACGTACACATTAAAAACACATTTCCAATCAAATGTGCAGATGTTAGCAAATCAACTGTTTTCATTCTGCATTTATTAGTCCATTGCATTCTGGAGAAAGTTAGGCCATGCATCAGAGCCCCTCACTCATCAGGAGTTTCATATCGTCCAGAAATCTTATTAGAAAATCATCTCACCTCTTCGCACCGGGGAAATGTGAAATGGTAACGGGAAGTGTCAGAGAGGGAGGGTGAGTGGGTGAGGAGGAGGAGGGTAAAGTGGGGGGGCAGCAGGAGAGAGGATGACCTACTTCCTGCAAGAACACTTGGTTCGCTGACTGCGTGGGTGTGAACGTGTCTGAATGAGTGACTGATAGACAGAGGGAAGAAGAGAACACACACTGCTGACATGATGATTCATAAACACAAGATTGAATCAGTATGAAACAACATTGTGAAGATCAGTCAAATCTTAAATATATTATAAAACATAAAAAATAAGGGATAGGAATTTAAAATGGTAGCCACTTTATTAATTGATTATTTGTTTCAGCTTTTCTCTGGTTCTAGTTTGATCTATGTGATTGATGCTTTTTTGTCATATAAAGTATATTTAACCGGCTGTCTTTAGGTTTTATAGTGATTTTCCAATGAAAGAAAAATTCGGAAAACATCGTCTTGGTCTGCGGGGAATAGGAATATTTAGGATATTTATAGACTAAATGATAAATGAATTGATAATGGCAAAAATAATGAGATTCAGCCTTCACTTAGAGTAACATTTGATCACGTAAGTTGCATTATAACAGTGATTAAAAATACTTTTTTTTTTGTGAATTATAATACAGAATGATCCTTAGGGGAGAAAATGTCAGGAAGTCACAAGCAATTAGGAAGTTTTATATAACTTCACCATATGAGTCATTATTACATACTTTGTATTGTCAGGATTGATGTAAAAAGCATTGCAGCTTTAATTAAAAAGAGATGCAAGCAGAATACTGTATGTCTATTGTGCATTATAGACATGGGATTACTGTATATAAAGTGGTTCCCTTTGCTTTTGTTAAGGTATTTAATTCATGTTGCAGGTTTTCAGAGACGTTGCTAGAATGACACTAGGTTGTTGTTGTCATGTCAACCATAGACGTTCAGTAGATTATAACCCAAAGCAACAACAAAATATGAATTCTGAATTGTACAAAGTAAGTAATCCGTTACCATTTTTCCAATAGTAGAAACTACTGTAAGTAAAAAAATTTTGCAATGCAAATGCTTAAAGCTTAGTATCGTATACAGAAAAAAATGCTAATCCACCTACACTCACGGAATTGGTCGTTTCGGCGTAGTCAATTATACATGTTTCATGCTGAATCACTTATTTTCATGAATCACATATGCACATCTGATTAAAACACAATTTAAAAAGGTGCTTTTTTCATGATTCTTTTTGGAGAAATAGATACATCAATTGAATTGAATTGATAAAACTATGTAAGTCAACTGAGAATTGATTTAATTGTGGACAGCTCTAGTTACCATAGATGTCTTTTGAAATGTTTTACGAGAAATACCACTGGTGACTTTGCTATCTTTCCTCGTTGGGTACATTTACATGTTGGCAAATCTCCCACACATTCAGCTCCTGTAAGAGAGAGGTTCTCCTGTGCTAGGCAAGAATGAGGGAGAAAAGAACCACTGTCTGCTAGTCAATTTCATTATCACACTGGTAAAGGCAGCTTCCCACCTACGCTCTGCCTTAGCGATTCAGAAGGGCTAACTGAGGTCGTGGTGACTCATCATTTTTTACAAGTAGCGGGAGAAAGACTTTGCTGCATAGAAAGAGAAGGGCGACATCAAATTCCTCGTGTTTTCCACCAATCTAGCCTGAAATGAGTAGTGTTTCTGTGACGGAGAAATCATTACAGCTCTAACCTGAATCCCGGGTGACATCATGCTCAGTGTTGGTATGAGTTTGTGTTTGCTGTATATTTGTGTTAATTGATTTGATCATCCCACCCACACTGTGATACCTGAAGCTCCCGCCCACACACTCCTCAGGAAACCTTGGCCCCTCACCGTGATTATCCTCCTCTCCATCCTGCTGGAGTTAAAAGTGTTCCAGCAGCGGATTCTCTATACTTCAAATATTCACGGGTTCAGAACTGCTCATTTGTTCCATGTTGATGAATGCTAATGGGAAGTATCTTTATGTAGCTGCGCTACGCATTCATAAATAATAGGTTTCATATCCTCCATCTCATCTCTCTGCTGATGTGTACTGTATGCTCCTCCACTCC
>NW_011355472.1:31488-42915 GCF_000735185.1 Notothenia coriiceps
TATATAATCAGAAAAAAAGTATATATACAACCCTAAAAAAAGTTAATTTCAGGAATCCTTTTGAAAAGGTCAGTTAAAATGTGTAATACCAAAATAAAAAATACATCCTTAAGGATGGCAACAAATATAAACTCATTATTGAGCACTGGTATTTATATTAATATTTGTTTGAGACTTTTTGGAGCATATGATGTACCGGTACATATATTTTATTTTGCTTCTTTTTTTCCTTTTTTCATATATTTCTAAATATATTTTATTAATTAATTGACAATTTTTCAAAAGTAATTTATGTAAAAAGGGTTAGGGTAACAAGCCAAAACTTAAGCCTACGCTTTTTCAGTCCGTGTTATTATATAAATGGAAAATGACCTAACTAAAGCTTTTTTATCAAAGCAAATATTCTATATTAGGTGGTATTTCTTGAGAGTTATCACATCTAAAAGATAAAAGCCATTAAAAGAGCTATTGGAATACATATACCTGGGTGTCTCCTAACCTGTGGAGTTTATCTTATCTTATCTTTAATAAAAATAGTCCAAAGTAAGCAGGTTTCCAAGGAGATGTGATATTAAAAAGGAGAAAGGGATGTTTGAAGTAAAAATAGATATAGGACAAGGAGGAAATTTGAAAAAAAGAGATTCAGAAACTGGAGTATATGCAGCTGCTTTGGCTACACATCATGTTATACACTGTTTATTAGAGAAAGGGAGACTCAAAGCTCTCTCCCCCCCATTATCCAGCGGAGACCCGCACCCTGCCCCGGTCCAGCTCCATGGCAGCGGGGCTGGAGAGGAACGGCAGGACCCGGGTCCAGGCTATCTTCTCCCACACAGCCGGGGACAACAGCACCCTGCTCAGCTTCTTCGAGGGCGACGTGATCACCCTGCTGGTCCCCGAGGCCCGGGACGGGTGGCACTACGGGGAGAACGAGAAGACCCGGATGTGAGTGACTCTGAGCTGCAGACTGTACAGTGAGGCATAGCCAAAATAACTCACAACTCAACAGATTCTAGTTGAATTTGGTGGAAAATCATGCCATTGCTGTTTAATAAATAAATAAAAAATGGTATGTATTTATTTAGCCCAAAATAATAAAACCCATTTGTCTCCTTGAAGTTTGAACAAATCAACGAACCTGAATGACAGTGTAATAACAAAATAAATACAACAACATGTATCCCATTGACATGGTAATGTAAAATATACTTTGAAAAAAAGAATATATAATGTAAGACCAAGTTGGATATTTACCTTTACCCCCTACTTTATATAAAGTATAAATATACTAGACCTGCCGTAAGGAATATTCTGGAATTCCACGGATTCAACACATTTTTCCACCATATTTGATACATCAAAGTTGGATTTGATTCTAAAAAGTTGTATATTATTTTGCTAATATCTGGTGCCTCCTCACCCCTTCAGGCGTGGCTGGTTTCCCTTCTCCTACACCTGCGTGATCTCTGACGGGGACAGCAACTCCATGAGGCAGCTCCGAGTACACAAGTATGTTTGACTCTTGTACAAAGAGAATAAGTCATTACCTCACTGACCAATACCCAAAATCAGTTTTGTAGGCATATTTATTTGCTTTTGCATCACTTTTTATAAAATTGTATTTACCTATTGACATCTTATTTTCATGAAACTTCATTATTGACTTTTTTAATTTTATTTTACAATTATAATGATACTGGTTGTCCTGAGAGCTTATCATTTGTAAAACCTTCTTGTGAACAATTGAGAATTAAACAGCCAATAATAATAGGTACTGTCAAAAGCAACTACCCACTGATGTCTCCCCTGCAGGTAAACACCCACACGCTAACATGTTGGTCCCTGATTGGACCAAGAAGCATTCATTCAGGGGAAAACATGTTTATGTCCTGATGTTTTCCACTCCTGTGTTTCCAGCCTCCACGGGAAGAGCAGCAGCACGGGGAACCTCCTGGAGAGAGAAGACATGGCGGCCCCTGTCCCTGATTACGGCGTCCACTCCCACATGGCGGCACAGAGCGCCGCTGCGCTGCACGGCAGACAGCAACGCCCCTACAGTGTGGCCGTGCCAGGCTTCCCACAGGTGGGGGGTCCGCAAAACAAGCACAAAAACACACACTCTGACACACACCCGCACACACCCACAGATGACACACAAGCCAAGCCGTCGCACGAATCCTGGCAGAGATCAGCCCTTGTCTGTCTCAGAAAGTTTAGAAGTAGCTTTTCCCTGCGTGCTGCTGACCTGAGATATACAGGAATAGCTTTGCTTTGACAGGCTGTCTCTTCTTTTACAATACTCTGAGTATTTTTGTGCCAAAGCTAGCAGAAGATGCCCCGCTACATTAGCTTACGTAGACACAGATATCTGTTCTCGTTCACTTCACATGTCCCTGTTTACGGGAGGTTGGGATGTGGCACAGCTGAGATTGGAGAAGTTCACTCTGCTGCCCCGCTGAGGGAAGAACTTCTGACAGACAGTTGATAACAGAAGAGGACGAAGAGAGAAGGTTGCCGTGGCAATAAAGGAAGGAGGGTTAATTTTATAAAAAAGGCAAAACCAGAAGTGGACTTATGCAACACTGAACCTGTCCTTCCTACGCCTCACCTGGAACATCACATGTGGGCGAAGCTTAATTGCTCAGCAGTCATGTAACAACTTCAACTGCCTCTTCCGCCTCACAGCCTGTAGGGATGGAAACATGTCTGCTGACATTTAACACGTTTTTATTTAGGTTTATGTGCACCTGGAAGTGTCTGCAATGCTTTGAGTTGATCATTTGTAGGCCTAATTTTTTGTAGGTGGTTACAACTTCCAAAATCATTGAATTGAGTATATTTGAATACGCATTTAGGATTTATTTCACATCACTGATGAATAAGTACTAAAAATTGTCTTTTAATTATTGATTAACGGACATAACTGACCACACAAAAGTAGTAGTAGCAGTAGTTACTAACTACATGTAGGCAGATCAGACATCAAAAAGAGCAATATGTTATTTAAGTCATAATGGACAACATCATATATGTTATATGTTTTTATTGAAAGACATCATTTGATCGTTTCCAAGTGTAGTCATACAGTTTATCCGTTTTGATTTCCCAGCTTCTGTAGGAAAAGCCTTTTAAGGTCACTGTGAGATTCTGATGTATCACTTCCACCGTGTTGCTTTGCTGCCACCTGCAGGCTGCTGTGGTCATTGCACTTATCAGTTTTCTTTAAACTGTTAGAAAATTGTTTGTAATGTTGGTTTATATAATAAAATATTTCTTAAATCAATCATCTGTCTGTCTTTACAGCAAGGAGCTGAAGAGTACGAGCCCCGCTTCCCTACAAGGTAAGAACCACTTGTTGTAGTTAATATGTTTTTAATGTTGTAATGATATAAAAATCAAGTTGAATTCATGTTCAGTAAGTTCAAGCAGACAATCATCAAGATTGTGTTTTTGGTAATGGCTCTGGGATCTTCCATATTGGCCATATATTCAGTATGTTGAAAAACAGAAGAGGAGTTGAGGGATTGGGATGTTTTAAAGACCTGACCCTGATAACACACAACCAGCAGAACACACCACATTTCTTTTGTGTTTGTTTTACCTTTGTGTTCTTTTATGTTTGCATTCTCTTCCGTTTGCCCTCGTTTGATAGGATACGATAAGTAATCAAATAATATAGTGCTTATACTGCATATTGGTAGAAGACCATTTGTGTTATTGGTTAGTTTGGTTTCTGTCAAAAGCTTAAGTTGGATTAAGTTTTCTTTTTGTTAACAAAACACCCAAGCTTTGACCTCCCAGCTCCTTCTAACGCTCCACCCTTGCACCATGTCGCTTCAGTAGCGCTTCCACCTGCTAACTGCACACCCACCCAATCCCTATTAGCTCACCCTGCTTCTTATTCATGGTTAATTTATGGAATAAGTTACGTTATAGTATGGGGTTCATTTCTCATGTTGGAGGGTGGATGTAGCTCCGCCTCTCCTTGTCCCGGTTGTGTTTGCTGCTGTTTGTCCTGAGCCAGCCCACCTGGAAGTCTGCTCCTCTCTCTGTCCACAGTTCCACAGAGGGCAAATTGATTTCGACAGTGTGAGGACAGACAGACAGACACTGAGCCTGACGATGCGATAGGACTGCCCTCGCTGCCCCTCAACCAACCCCCCCCTCGAATCCTCACCCCCTCTCCCCTGCCTCCTAACCTCCAGTTTACAGCAATACACTCTCCCTGAGCCAATCAATGCAAGGAAGAAGCTTTGGTCTGTATCTCCCCCCCTCTCTGATCTCCCTTCCTCCTCCCCCCAACCCCGCTCTGAGCTAACTGGCCAACAGGGGGCCACTGGTGAAGCCGAAACCAGAACAATACAGACTGTGCCATCCGAATAATCAAAACCAATGGGATGCACATTTTCTCTGAGGAAAATGTATCTTTTGCTTGTCTTTCATGCATGTACATTTCTTTTACATATCGCTGGGGATTATATTTCCTCACCAAAAGGAACCTGATTTCCACCAATGTAAGTGCTCTCCACCAGAATGACAATGTGAAGGATATGTGAATCAGGATGTGAAATGAAGAGGATTTATCGTGTATTAAAAAAAAGGCATTACAATCGATATTTTACTGGGTCTTTCAGTATTTAACAATACTTTTAACCTTTTCATGCTGTGAGGTTTTGTATTCCTCTGACATAAGAGGCCGTGCATCACGAGAAGTGAACTGCTCATGTAAATGTGTTGTGAAACAGAGACTACAGTATGTGATGGGAATGTTAACTGTACATAAATGTGCCATACAGAAGTACTTGTCATAAAGTATCTGAGTTCATTAAAAATTGCACCTTATAAAAGTAATAATCTATATTTCTGACTCTGTGAACAAACTCACTGTAACGTTTTCAGTATCAGTCTTTGATCTTGTTGGGGGGGACACTGAGCTCACACTAAGCTAGGGTCTGGGGTCCTCTCTATTTATTGCAGTTTGTGAATGTCATTCCAAGGCTGGGTGGGGTCAACTGTCCCTCACCCCTTTATGAGATGCAAGGCTCTGAGTTGAGTGCGGAAACCATTCGTTTATAAATCAACGCAATTGTTAAAGGGGCCCTATTGTACTTTTTGGGGGTTTTCCCTTCCCTTTAGTGTGTTGTATGTTTCTTTTGTGCATGTAAATGCTCTGCAAAGCTAAAATCCCAACGTTTTTCTCCCACACAAACTCCCCCCTGCCTCCATTGGACTCCTTTGTTTACTTCCGTAACATAATTACATTATTATGTAACACTTGCGCTTCTATTGGCTAGCTCTCTAACACATTGTACATGATAGGCTAAGGGGCGGGACATCTCTAAGCGGTTGATCAATCACAACAGAGCTGGCCAGCTAACTAATCAGATCAGACCGGGCTCTGGTTTCAGACAGAAGGTGAAAGAAGGCAGTGTGAGAAAAATAAAGAGATTTTTGGCATGTCACATTGGAGGTACACAATATGAACCTGAAAATGAACATCATAGGGCATCTTTAAGTAACTTTAGTTAGAGTTGAAGCGCTTTAGTTCTGAAGCAGGTGTTACCTGAAGTTAGGGCTAGGGAATGCATTATGAGATAGGAGCCTCTCAATGGGCAGGCAGTATGAGAGAAATAAAGAGCTTTTTGAAAATTAAAGCATGGAGACATGTCCCGGTAGAGGCACTCGATACACATATACATTTTTTACAAAAATGCCAACTATTTGCTGCCTCCTGCTTCTTGGTCCAGATGTCCAAATGTCAGAGTTTGCACATTTTTTCTTTTATATTTATTCGGGTTTGTTTACTAAGATTTTTTTTCAGAATAAATAATTACATTTTGAGAAATTAATTGGTGGATTGATAATATTCTAAATATAATATTATTAAAGTTGTATCACTGGCTAGGTTAATACTTCCTTTAAAAAAAGAAAAGACAACTCTTGCTTGCGTGCACTAGATCTTTACATTTGCAAACATCTTTGTGTTTGTTTGCTCATATTATAATGTCTCGTACTGTTACACAACACAATATATATTTTAAAAGTATTATACAAATATGCTGATACATTTCTGGTTTGGAATGAGGCATCAGTAGTATCACAATCATGAAACCACATCCACCCTTTACTGCTCAGCCTCTCTGCAGCCTTGAAGGAGAGGAGTGGATGTTATGTTTGAACCTCACTCAGCCTTCTTGTTCTCTTGTGATTGCAATAAAGGCTTGATTTCCAAACTCCAGTGAGTAGAAGCATCCTGTTTTTGAAGATAGAAGAAGTGTTCTGTCTGATTCTCTCTGTGCTAAATAAAGACGCTGGTCTGCCCGTCTGTCGGTCCAGTTTATAGTCTGATCATTCTAACTGCTGTTAATAACAATATTCAGTTGAATATTGAAAATGTTATGAAGTGTTTACAAAAATCTTATCCTTACACTGTGTTGACCAAAGAGAGGAGATAAAAAATGAAAAAAATCTAATCTGATGTTTTATGAGTCTAATGAGTCTTAACATAAGTTTTTCTTCAGATTATTGAAAGAAGAAAAGGGAGTTACAGACACTTCTGTGTAATGGTTTTCAGTTCTTTCAAGAGAAATACTTTAAAACTCAAGTCAGGATGGACGCTTTTGCCATCTAAGTGTTTTCCTTGCTGCACATGTCTGCTCTGTCTTCTCTGTTTGTGTGACCTAACACCCGTCTCCCCCTCAGCTTTGCCAACCCCCCTTTTATCAATCTCTGTTTTGATGACTAGAGAGAAAAGTTGAGTGCAAACGACTGGAAGCTGCCAGTGTTTCTTCTTTCTCCACTCAAATAAGTCCAACGTATGACAGACAGACACAGTATAGCTCACCGACCACCTGTCGGCAAATCACTGCTACATCAACTGATGTTTTTATTTTAATGTAAATTAACAACATATTGCACAGAGAATCTACCAAACAGTTTAACATTGATAACCTCAAATGTAAGGGATATTTCTACTCTTAAAAAGTATGAAATACAGGAATTCAGCTGAAAATGTTTGGTTGTTTCTGTTCATTGGTTTTATTCAGAAGGCAATTATATCTCCAAAGACAATTACAATTTGTTTTGCCTCTGAAGGTCTTTTTAATTGTCTTTAATTTGCCTAGCCAAACTTTTTTATTTCTGCATCTTTCTGGCTTTTAAAAGGAATTATCTTTATTTCATAGTCATCTTAAGCATTAGGTTAAACATCATCTTAATTAGTCTTTTTATTTGGGATAATTAACAGTTATGCCAACTTACAGGCAACATAAATGCTTCGTTCAGGCTTTTAAAACTCCTCCAAGAGGATTGTTTTGCTTAATCATCTCACCCTGAGCTTGACTTACAGCATATACACAGCTGGTGATCATCCTCTTGCTTAAACCCACTAACCAGAGGCTCTACTTGCACTTTTGGTATCACTTTTCATGACAACATTTCTGGAGCTGAGTCAGTTCCCATCATAACCCCCCCCCCCTGTGCGTGTCCGTGTGCGTGCGTGTGTGTGTCCGTCCGTCCTAGCATTACTGTCATTGTGGGGACCTACATCTGTTAACACAGTCATGTGTGGGGACTAGCCTCCCTTGTGGGGACAAAATGGAGGTCCCCATGAGGGGAACCATTCATTTTAGGGTTAGATGTGTGTGTGTGTGGTAATGCTGCATATTTCAAGCCCTGACCTGCCAATGCCATTCACCCAATGTCCAGCTCTTCCTGCTGCTAGCAAAGGTATCTATTTCAACTCAACTGCGTGCGTGTATGTGTGTGTCAGATTCACATCATATCCATTTTATATGTGTCTCTCTATTTGTTGTCTTTTATATGCTTGTTTGTCTCATGTCTTGAATTGTATTAATTTCCATGTGTCTTGAATATTCTTAGGTCCCTATTTCAATGTTAACATATACATTGTGAGTGTTTGGGCTTCTGTGCACGTCCTCTTGTTTCACTTAAACATAATTAAATAGTTTATTTATATACTTCAGTAGAACATGAACAAGCAAGATCATCATTGAGTTTGACTGGCAACCTTTACAGCATTGTTTCTTAAAGTGGGGCATGCGGGTCAAGTGTGGCCCTTAGAAACATTTGAGTCAATTTCAATAATGTCTCTTCCAATATCTTGCACTTTAAACACTGCTTGCATCAAGTTTTAAAGGCTCCCAGTTGTCTCAGTCATGGTCTCATTTGCTAATATCCTGAATCCTAACACAACTTGGACTTATTAAATATGCGTACTGTAAAGCCATGTAAGAACACACTGTATTTAGAAATAACAAGTCATTGCCCTGTATAATATTAGAATATAATGACTATTGGTGTTTGAGAAAAAACTGAGTGTTGACCCATGGGGACTGTCTCTGCCTTTCAGTACCGGGCCAGATTACGCTCGCTTTTGAGTGACCGAAACTCCTCGTAAGTGACTGACCCTGGGTCTGTGGGTCTTCATGCAAACACTTCTTCTTCCAATGTCTCCATTATCACAAAAACGGCTTCTTCGTCGTGTTGGCTTTGGGTGTCGTGGAGTGGCTTTTGGGTTATTTCCTTTCTTTGTGTGATGTGATGTGACGGCACTCTGATTGTGGGGTATAAAACTGTACTTGTACATTTCAGGGAATGTATTGCATGTTTCAGCATCGTGTTTTACCTCCTTCTTTTTCTTTTGGCATGACTCATGACATTTTCTGTGATCTTTTCTAACTTTCGCATCATGCATGGTTTGCATTCAGTTTTTAAAAACAAAAACAAGCTTCTTCACTGTATTTCCTCTCTTCCTCCCAGTGATGATCCGCCCATGGAGCCGCCTGTCGAGGCCCCAGCCAAACCGCCCCTTTCTGATGATGAGGATGAAGTGGAGGAAGAGCTGCCTGATGAAGCACACTACGTCTCCTTGGAGAAGTCCTCCACCCCCCCGGGGGAGTACTGAGCCCTGCCTCAGGTTAAACTAGCTGCAGGTACATCAATGGTGCCCAACTGTACCCCCTCGCCTCAGCTCTGATTCAACAACAGAATTAAATAGTGCTACTTTAAAACAAAGAAATGACTAAGACCAGCAAATGAACGGCACAAAAAACAAATCACATGTACAGTTATCTCTGTTTTAGTTGAGAGATCATGTGATTAAAAGCTAGAATGGTTAATATTTGATCTTCCAGCAAGGAAAGCACTTTAAATTCAAATGTTCCCTGATTGTTATCCTCTTGAGTTGTATTTCTGTAAAGGCACATACTGTATATGGGTAATATAATGGACATCATTGAAGTTATTTCACTTTTTTATTTTTGGAACATAGTGTGTGGGGTGATAGGAAAATAAGTTTTCCAGCGTGGGCAACTTGGGTTCTTGGCTCATTTGCAACGTATCACTACCTAAACATTGATAACTGGCTCCTCTTGTAGACTCCATGGATCTGCAGTTGTTCTGTAAAGTCACGTGACAACATCTCTGTGCTTTTTCAAATGCAGCTTCCTCCCCTGCCTTGTCAACTGAAGGGCTTCAATGTTTGTACGCTTCACATCTTGGCAGGTGTTTCACCTTTG
Source organism: Notothenia coriiceps (assembly GCF_000735185.1). NCBI lineage: Eukaryota > Metazoa > Chordata > Actinopteri > Perciformes > Nototheniidae > Notothenia > Notothenia coriiceps. Next base: position 41,028 of record NW_011355472.1, read on the forward strand.
TAGCCTCTACTGTTCACACTGCCTCCTCACAGGGCTAGCATATCAACTGGTGTTGGTGCAGAGGTATTGCACATATTAGTCTGGACCAAAGTGGATAATCTAAAATGGAAGAGATAATCTGAAACACATAAGAGATTGTATACTAGCCAGAAATCTCCAGTATCTGTGGAATAATATTGGTCTCATTTATGGGATCAAAACTGATAAGCACACTACTCATAGTACTGTATATTCAACTATTTGTATACTCACAGGAAATCTATATTCATTAATAAGCACTGCAGGTGTTTGTACCTATAATAATGTCCTGCCGGTTTAGTGATTACATGAATATACAAGCAGTTTGTAAGGTCTTCTTAAAGAAATTATTTCATCAGGTAAATTAAATAATACAATCAATGAGTAATTGCGAGTCTTTTGTTAAGATTGGTTAAGATCACTTTGATGTAAAGTAGAGCGACCAGGATTACACTGATACAGGTTGGTATTCTATCTTGGCCGTTCTAAGAATAATGTTTTAAGGGTGTGTTCAAATGATTAAAAAAAAACATTTTTCACTTACCTCTGGTGGTATCTTCTAACGTATACAGTCTCTTAATAATTAGTGTCACTCCGTGGAGATGAATACAGTTTAATTTGTGGTTTTCACATTACTAATAAAGAACTACCACAAACAGTGTCCTGTTCAAAGAAATACATCCAATTGTGACTGTTGTCTTTGGAATAACCAGAGTGACAAGCAAACCATTTCTGTAACAGGTTGCTGTTGGAATTTTCTAAAGATGAATGGCTGTGAGCACTTCAAATTAATTTCCCTCCATTTTGTTGTTTTTAACTTTTTATGTAACAGACAATAAACTTCACAATATATCTTAACATCTGGAAAAGAGACACCAATAAAGGGAATCGGAAACTTTTTTTAATGACACAAAATAATAAAACCGGTTTCAGTGTAGCTCTCAGTGTTACATGAAGACTAACAGTGAAAATATGACTGACATTCAAACCTGTATCATGTGATTTATTGTCAAACTTTTTCTGTTCAATTTAAAATCTGAGAATAAAGAATCAAGAGTGTACCCACTTTGTGCCGAATGTCTTGTATTTACTCTTATACACGAATCAATACATTATATTTGTGTCTTTCAATATGGCATTACATCGGGTGATCAAAAGAGTCCCACATTCTAATCACTGTTAAGTTTACAAATACCTATAGACCTGTAAGGAAATGTGACGTCATCAATAGCCAGTCGTCCATCTTTGGAGGATACTAGCGACCACAACCTATTGAATTAACCTTTACGGCTAACGAAGTAGCGTAGCTTTTAACGTTTTTTTACATCGTAGGTAGGCACTGTTATGACACTGGCTGTAACAGCAACTCCTATGACCAATAAACAAACAAACATGACATGGGCCTTGAAATATTTAATATTTTTAAATTGCAATGTAGGACACTAATTCCAAACACCAAAAGGGCACCGACCTCACTAACAGTGATTGGCCCATTATTTTCTTGCTATCCTCCAAAGATGGCTGTGATGCCACAAAATAAAATGTGGTTTGTGTTCCTTATTGCAAAAATATCTATAGCAACAACATGGCCCTTTCTCATTTCATCAAATCCCCCTCCTCGACTCCTCTGTCCTCCGGTAGTGACCCGGATATGAATTTCAGCGCGCCATGTTGAAGGACATCTAATTTCTCTAAATGCACTTCGAGGACCGAGGATCGAGCGTCGAGGAGGCTCTCTGGAGGAGCTATAACCGAGGATACACTGATGGGTCCTCCACGGTCCTCCACGGCTCCTTCGCGGATGCATTTCCGGGAACAGAGATGTTTCAAAGAGTCGTGACGCACGGCCGGACTTATCTCAGCCAATGAC
>NW_011355472.1:42920-44390 GCF_000735185.1 Notothenia coriiceps
GCTCTGCATTCAACCCCTGGATATTATTTTATTAACTGCTGTCATCGCGACGCGATGTTTCCAGTGAGAACAGCTGTGAGGTACGTGCAGAAAGCAGAGCAGTGTGTAAAATATATATCACTCAGTATAACATGCCTACTCTCTTTATTTTCTTTAGTTTAGTAGATATTTACAAACAAAGAGTCGATATTTTTCTAAAGCCATGTAGTGCTTCACATAATAAAATACACTACGGCTGTAACCTGTTTTAGGAGCTGTAGGTGCGTGTGGTACAGTGTGTACGTAGATGCAGCGGACAGACAGGTATCAGTTGGTTTGGTGTCCTCTGCTTACTTTTAATACTTGTAAATAAAACTTTTGGCCCGTAATTTATTTCCCTCATTGTAGCGACCAGAGAGGGGGGGCGATATATCCAGTCTCTGATAGTGTTACGTTATTATGACAGTGCTCTGTTTGATTCTGAAATTGTATATATATTTATATAAATACATATATATACAGTGGGGCAAAAAATGATTTAGTCAGCCACCAATTGTGCAAGTTCTCCCACTTAAAAAGATGAGGCCTGTAATTTTCATCCTAGGTATACCTCAATTATGAGAGACAAATGAAGAAAAAAATCCAGAAAATCACATTGTCTGATTTTTAAAGAATTTATTTGCAAATTATGGTGGAAAAAAGTATTTGGTCACCTACAAACAAACAAGATTTCTAGCTCTCACAGACCTGTAACTTCTTCTTTAAGAGCCTCCTCTGTCCTCCACTTGTTAACTCTATTAATGGCACCTGTTTGAACTCGTTATCCGTATAAAAGACACCTGTCCACAACCTCAAACAGCCACACTCCAAACTCCACTATGGCCAAGACCAAAGAGCTGTCAAAGGACACCAGAAACAAAATTGTAGACCTGCACCAGGTGGCTGGGTCTTTCAGCATGACAATGATCCCAAACACACCGCCCGGGAAACGAAGGAGTGGCTTCGTAAGAAGCATTTCAAGGTCCTGGAGTGGCCTAGCCAGTCTCCAGATCTCAACCCCATAGAAAATCTTTGGAGGGAGTTCAAAGTCCGTGTTGCCCAGCGACAGCCCCAAAACATCACTGCTCTAGAGGAGATCTGCATGGAGGAATGGGCCAAAATACCAGCAACAGTGTGTGAAAACCTTGTGAAGACTTACAGAAAACGTTTGACCTCTGTCATTGCCAACAAAGGGTATATAACAAAGTATTGAGATTAACTTTTGTTATTGACCAAATACTTATTTTCCACCATAATTTGCAAATAAAGTCTTTAAAAATCAGACAATGACGATTTTCTGGATTGTTTTTTTTCTCATTTTGTCCCTCATAGTTTAGGTATACCTTGGATGAAAATTACAGGTCTCTCTCATCTTTTTAAGTGGGAGAACTTGCACAATTGGTGGCTGACTAAATACTTTTTGCCCCATGTATGTATGTATAGATGACATGG
>NW_011355472.1:44643-64349 GCF_000735185.1 Notothenia coriiceps
TACGTTACGTAGTATACGTACTATACTAGTAAGTTAGTACGTAGTAGTGTGTGTGTGTGTGTGTGTGTGTGTGTGTGTGTGTGTGTGTGTGTGTGTGTGTGTGTGTGTGTGTGTGTGTGTGTGTGTGTGTGTGTGTGTGTGTGTGTGCGCGCATCTGTAGCCTGCTATTGTCTCATTATACCGCACTGTGAATGAATTATAAGTAAATATATAAGTGGTCATGAACACATCTGTCCATCAGACAGAGGGCTGCTGTGCCTCCTGTCATCATTAATGGACGTCTCTTTAAAATCACCGCTCAGAGGAGAGCAGTTCTCATTTCTCTAACCGCCTGCTGCTTCCCCTCCTCTCTCCTCGGCTCCTCCGCTCGCATCTCCTGTGGGCGGGACTAAGTCTCGAGGATAGGAGTCGAGGAGGGGAGTTAGAGAAATGAGAAAGGGCCAATGTATTCCCTTTTTCCCTCTCTGTTTACAGGAAGTTGTGGAGCTAGGTGAGTGAAGGCAAATCACGTTGTCCCGAGTCATCCCCAGAGGTGGGAGAAGTACTCAGATCTTAGTAAAAGTCTGTCACAGTAAAAGTCCTGCAATCAAAATGTTACTCAAGTAAAAGTACAAACGTTTTAGCATAAAAATATAATTAAAGTACCAAAAGTAAAAGTAGTCGTTGTGCAGATTGGTCCATTTCAGAATAATATATATGATATGTTTTATAATGATTGATCATGAAAGTGTTCTCAAAGCTGGTAAAGGTGCAGCTAGTTACAATGACTTTGTATACTGCAGGGTAGCTTGTGGATTTGCTCCAGGTTGAACTAAAGTCTGATTTAACACTTGATTATATTTCACATCATTCATCCACATCTGTAAAGTAACTAAAGATACTAAATAAATGTAGTGGAGTAAAAGTACACGATTGACCTCTGAATTGTAGTTGAGTAGAAGTACAAAGTAGCATACAATGGAAATACTCAAGTAAGGTACTACTATCTCAAAATTGTAGTTCAGTACAGTACTGGAATAAATGTACTTACTTCCCACCTCTGGTCATCCCCAATGTTTAGTTTTTTGTATCAGTCAGATCAGGCTATTATCGGGTTAACACAGTTTAGTTTAATCCCAGCACAGACCTACAGTAGACGTATAAACACAAAACAATGTTGCCTCATCACATTCAATTAAAACACTTTTTCGATATTGCCAGTGAATTATATTGTCTTCTCACGTGAACCCAAAGTACTCTAGGTAAAACACAATCAACAAATGGTGCAAATAGTCTTAAGATGTGTAAAACAGACTTTATTTATATTTGATAGAAGGTACAGAAAGTAATGATATGACCAGGTCAGTGGGGGGGGGGGGCACATGTTACTGACGGCATCGCATGTTCTTTTTTACGACCAGGCCAAAGCCCCTGCTCTGCCTCTTGATCTCCATTGTGGGGTAAAAACAACCCATCTGTTGCCCCTGATCCACAACACAACATCTCTTTGGCAACAATAAAACATAAGAGACATGTTTTTGTTTTTTTCAATCCTCCCTCCTGTACTGGTACATTACATCAATACTCTTAAAAGTATTCTTGTCGAGATACAAAAATATTACGGACGGCTGTCTAGATGGTTCTATGCAAACAAACACTAGAAGACACTACATGTTGATCACAGAGCACTGTGTGCTCCAATATCCCATCAACACACCTTCCATTTCACTTCCTATCATTAACACACACAGAAAGCAAAGCATTGAAACATATCATGATCATGACATCGTTCCCCATTGCCTTTAACAAGCTGACCAGACACATTAGACTTAACACTTAACTGATCTATCCCACCTAAATACAATATGGCTCCATAAGTTTATTTTTAAATATTTCAAGTGTAATTAAATCTCATTCCGTTTGACATTTGATGATCAGATGTGATTTATATGTGAAAAATTCACATAGTAAAAAGTTTTTCTTGTGACTCTTCATTCAAATCTGAAAAGAGTCAATATTTCAGCTTAATACCAAAATCATAGAACAAAACTGCTCCAAACAACGTCAGTGTAGCCAATATAGAAGCAGGAGACAGTAGCAATGAGCAATAGCTGGAACACACTAGATGTATAATGTGCTGATTTACATTATGTAACAGCATGTTTGTTCAGACAAAAGAAGAATTTAACAGCTTTTATTATTGTTGTGCAAGTTTGTATTTGAATGAATTGGCCTGTAGGGCTGGGCAATATGATGATGACTTTAAAAAACAGAGCTTCTATCCTTTTTAAGGGTCCATTTATGCTTATTTTCAGGTTTGATAATTGTATTTTGTGCCTATATTCTGATAAGGTCCTTTCTTTTCTCGTACTGCCTGTGCTGCAGCACCTCTTTTCACCCTCTGTCTGAAACCAGAGCCCAGTCTGCTCTGATTGCTTAGCTAGACGACTCATTGGTCAACCGCTTAGAAACTTCCTTTCCCTTAGCCTAGCACGTATCATGTGTTGGAGCATTAGCCAATAGAAGCAAGAGTGTTACGTAGTGATGTCACTATGTTACATAAGTAAACAACTACTGCCCCTGATATCTGTGGTTTCAAATGAATTATGTTTTAGCTTAGCTGGAGCTTTGCATCAATATGACGAAGAAACTTGACTTTTCAGATGTTCTAATCTAGACAGTTATTTATTGACTCACGATTCAAAGTTCTGCAAAAAGTACTTCTGCAGGAGGTACAGTATAACAAAACTGCAATATAATATTTCATGTGCTGTGATTTCATACATATTGCCCACCCGTATTGGCCCCTATTAGAGAACTCATCCATCATGTAGCAGTCCATATCATGAATCATCAATATTGCTGAAAATGTGTTTTTGGCAGCAATAGGTAACATGAAAATGGATTTCCATGACCATGTGTCAAGACTAAAAGACAAAACCAAAAACGGTCCCTTTTTGTCTTTAATAAAATAATGTTTAAAGATGATGTTTTCTTATACTTAAAACCATGCATTGCTATATTATAAAAAACTGTTTAATTAGTGAAGTCTGAAATGACTTCTTTCCTTATTGTCACGATAGTGTTTTTGATGTTTACAACAGGAGGGATTGGTTGTGATGGCGGTGCTGGCATTCAATTTGGTAGAGAGAATGAGCCACATGTATGTTAAAGAGTACAGTAATGGTCCTGATACAAAATAAATAGTCACAAAATATCACATTGTTCAGGTTTGATCAGCTGTTTCCACACAAAAACATTCTGAAACCAGACATGACCCATCAAAATTCCCATTGCTTCCTGCTTTCTTTTCCCTTTGTCTCTGAATGAACCCAAATATGAACATTATATTACTTGTGATACCTTAAGGATTCTTGTTGATATTTATTAAGACAAGCAAATCAATTTTCTACAAAGTACAAAGTCTGTGGAGCTGTAGAGTCTTCAAAGTGCTGATCCTCTGTTGAAAAGCCAAAAAGTGGAGGTGTCTTTGCCAAGCGACCGTTTGCACAGTTCAACGTTTCTTTTCTCTAAGTCCAGGTGGTTTCACACTCTCATGAATGCTTCCTGTCATAAATTAAGAAGTGAAAAAGGTGGAATATGTGTTGCTTTCCAAAGGTATGTCCTTCCATTGTGTCTCTTTGATCCGAAAAAATATGTACAATCAAAGTATCCCCTGCTTTCATAGATCTGTTTACATCATACACACAGTATATATTAATATTCTGTAATTTTGTATATATTAACCATTCTCTTTTCATTGTTCTAAACAGCTTAGGTCAGTAAGCACAACCTTTTCAAAAGTGTCCGCAGGCGGTAAGAGGCACTGTCTTGTGTTTCTAAAACCTGACGTCAAGAAATAAATAAGAAGTCATGCTAGCAGGCCGAGTTGTTGTCACGGAGAGGCAATAATTATCCACAGGTCATTATTCTTTGTCCCCATCCTCGCTGCTTCCTGCGAAACACAAAATGAGGCAAGGAGGTTTAATGAACACAATTCGGTCTGGGGCGATAAGCTGTTGCCAAAATAATTGCTTTTTTAATGGGGTTGTCACCCACATTGGTGTGCAGTCTAACACAAGAACAACATAGCATCTTCTAAACAATATTATATGTCCATACCTGTTTCTGACTATGTTAGAGTAACTTTTACAGTTGAGGCATAAATAAAAAAACTATTTTAATTCAGTTATCTTAATATTTTGAAATAAAATGCACTCTAAATTATGGCCAACTCAATATGGTTTTGGTGTTAACTGTCTAGGACTGACTCCACATTCATAATGAATGTAAGTCGGTTATCTTCAAATATCAATGCTGAGTATTTTAGACATTTTCTTTTTGTCCCTTAGTTCTGACATGCTATGTTTCCCAGTTTTAGTATCATCGATCATTCAGTCGCAAGTTTCCCTGCAACCACTTCTATAAACTGCTTCAATCTGTTCAGAAATTCGATCTCCTTTTCATTCCTAAAAAATATATATTGTGTTTTATGTATAGGCTACTATGTAAGAATTAAGTCAATAAAACCTAGTCCTAGTGGTTATTTCAAAGGAACCCACCTCCTACAGAGTCCATATCAGAGTCCGAGATGTGTGTGATGGAGAAGCGGGACACGGTGGAGGGGGAGACAGTGAAGCGGGAGAACTGTACGGATGGTTTGGGCTCCGGAGCTTTGGGGATGGAGCGTGGTGGGGGGGAGTCGGCTGCCGCTGAGGATGTTTGCAGAGGAAGCAGGGGGAAGTCGTCCTCCCACTCATACCCTGCACCTGGGAGCAGACAATAAGATATTTAGGAAAGTATATTGCTAACTCAATTAGTTGTTATGGACGTAAAAAGAAGCATATTTTTATGTACTACATTTAAATGTTTTCTTGTACTTACTCTCTTCCGAGATGTTCCCATCTGAAGAGTCATCCGAGGCGTTAAGCCTTTCATGAGATTTGCTCCGTGAACTCTGTCCCTCTGATCCTAAAGGGAAGCCATGCTCAGCTAGCTCCTTAGTCGGGCTTTCCTAGTGGCAGTGAAGTAGAAAAAAATTGTAAAGACTTGAGACTCGAACAATTCAAGCTGTATGATACATTGCCACTACCATTTCACCTGCTTTTTAGAGTGTTATACTGCAGCTAATGTATTAACATTAACTGCAACATTAGCAAGCTACGTCAGGAAGGTTTGTCTGCCGTTTGCCCAACAGAAAATGGCAGATAATACCCTTAACATGACATAAACACAAAAGCAATGAGTTCAAAAAGGTTAAAAAGGTTTGTAGAGCTGAATAATTGGTGATCATTTTCAATGAATGTTAAACTATGAGTGGCCTTTTCAGCCACAAGCTAACTTGAATTTATGCTAATGTCAAAAACATTCATGAAGGTTTTATAAGTTCAGAACAGCCTCTCTTACCTGATCAAATAGGTAGACAGTGACATCATCAAAAAAGGACACCGTCTTCTTCTTGTATTCAAGCTCCTCGTCCAGGTTTTCTGATGTCAGCAGGGTTGGCAGCTTCAGAAGGCTGCGCAGTTTGTGGTCCTGGCTGTTGTCACTCACCACGATGGGCACTGGGTGGCACTCGTCATCGCTCTCGTCCCCTCCGCTCTGTTCCTGCACACTGTAGCTTCGCAGCTCCTCATCCGACTCGTCGCTGTCATCGGTGTCCACGTCCTCCACATCCCCCTCTTCCCCAGACCTGTGGCCCTCTGTGTCAGGGACTGGAAGGGGAGGAGTGGATGGTGGTGGTGGAGAGGATGAAGAAAACCTCCTGATGTTTGCCCTGTGCTGCAAGGCTACCTCGTCTTTGGGTAAAGAGTGAAGGATTTCACCGGATATCCCTGATGGCCTGTTGTGAATTGTCTTGATCTCTGGCTCTTCTGTTGTTTTTAAATCTTGAGGCGAGTCTTCGGCTTCCTCCTCTACCTTGACAGTGGCGGTACAATCTTCGTTCAGGGCACCGATAGCCTCTTCCATTGCCCCCACAACTTCTGCTGCCCAGTCTCCTAAGGATGAACCCTCGTCCTGAGATGGCCATTCGTCCAGCCCACCTTCTGCCATTGAAGCATTGTCAGAAGACTCCAGAGGTAGCCCCAATACCTCATCTAGACCGCTCTCTACTGTCAAGTATGCAACCATCCCTGTTGGTGAATCCATTCCTCCTGTTGACGTGTGTTCCATTTCAAGTTGTATGTCTTTGTTCACATTGTCCCTCAGCTCTTCCTCATCCTCCTCATTTTTTCTTTTTTCACCCTTCTTTTCTCCCATGTGCTGTTCCTTTTCAACCATTTCTTCATGCCTTACTGTCTCTGAAGGTTGTTCCACGTCATCCCTAGAAAGCCTCTCATTCTCATAGTCTGAAAAGTAGGCAGAGTCTCTGTACGGAGTCTTATCACTAAGTGGTAAAAGGATGTGGTCGCCAGTCTGTGAGGCTCCTGAGGCCAAATCTTCCCCCAATGAGGGTTCATCCTCTGTGGGCACTACTTTATCCTCTCCTCCATGACCCTCCTCCTCCTCCTCCTCCTCCTCCTCCTCAAGGCTTGCGTCAAGAGTGGGCTTCCCCAACGGTTGTTCACGGGGTTCATGGGGCTCTTTGAGTACAAACTCAGGGCTTTCGTTATTTTCTGTGTCATAGCCACTGTCCATAGCTTTAGGTGAGCTGGAAGGGTGGGAGGACGCAGGGCTGAAGCCTTCACAAGACCCGGCGGCAGATGGCAGATCCATGGAATCCATGGAATCGGGAGTTCCTACCTGCTTCTGTATCGACTTGAAGGCGGGAGAGGCGTTCAGCTCGCTGGTATCATCTGCAAAGATGCCTGAGGTAACGTCAGTGATATCGTCAGTGTTGTCATCCTCATCCTCGTCATCACTGCAGTCGAGTATGTCAGCAAGACTTACACTGGAGCCTCCTCGGTCGACACCGCTGTCACCATTTTGACTAATCTCAGACTGTGGATCTGTGAGGGCCACCATCACATGCATGTTGTCAGCTGGAGGGGGAGTGGTTATAGCCGTTGCCAGGCTCACTTCTTCCTCTATAGGTTCTGTCTGTCTTTGAATGATTGAATTGTCCTTGATTACATCCTCCCTCTTTTCTTTGAAGTGTGAATCACCCGTTGTCAGATCAACATAATGCTCTTCTCTGTCCTCACTCTTCATCAACGCAGGTTTGGCCACAATGGGACCCCCTGGAGCTGGTGATAGATTGATCATCTCGTCATTGCTTGGGGTGTCAACGGCCTTATCGCTGATGTAGCTGCTGTGAGTGTAGCTGTGACTGTAGCTGTTGTTCCTGACTAGCAAGCCTGTGAGCGGGTCAACAAAGTGCGAGTGGCAGCACTCTCCAGATGCCGGCACCTGAGTCTCACTTTGATGGCACAGGTAGAGATAGGGGTTGCAGTTGTCTGATGGCACCATTGGGGGATGTTTATTCAGGCTAAGGCAAGCACTGTTATCTTTTACCTGTTGGGGCTCAAGATAGTCAATGTGTTTGGGAAGCGAGTGGAAGGCCAGGCTTTGCTCCTCCGGCCAGGAGTCTTCAATATCTGTACTTGGCATCGTGTAGTGGAAATCTACGTAAGCATCCTGTCTGCAGCTGTGGCTAGCGCGTCTTTGGTGACTGCTGTGGCGGTGTTTTGAAGGCCAAGTGTTGCAGGTGTGTCTCTCAACAAATATGTCCTCTTCTTCTTCCTCCTCTGTGTCACTGTCTCTGTGCCCGATGAAGAGTGCCCCCTCTGTCTCCATATTAATACTGACAGAGTGGCTGTTATGCCTGGTGTGGCTGGGCATCGTCTTCCTCAGGGAGCCCATCATGTCGTAGTAGCCCCCTGTCATGTTCTTTCCTATGATGGAGTTCTGACTTGTGTTCAGATATGGGTCTCTGTAGGCCTGTTGAGGTGCACTGCCTACGACGGGGGCTACACCTAGCGGGTTATCAAACTCCCCCAATGCCTGGCGCAGGCTCCTTGACCCCCAGCTTTCCTGATGGCGCTCACTGGAGGACTCATGTCCAATAAGATAGTGATCCATCCCCAATGGCGGTGAGTGCTCATAATAGTAACCCCCATCTCTGTCTTTATAGGACACGTAGTGACTAGACTCCCAGGGTTGCAGTGGGCTATTGTCCAGAACTTGCCCTAAAAGGGGCTCCATTGTCAGGGAGATGGCAGGACTTGAGTCATTTGAGTCGTACATATCAGACTTATTGATATCTGCTGACCAATAGGGATCCATGTTGTTGCCCTGTGACGGGCAAATGCACTCACCTGAGTCTGCACTTCCTGTCAGAAAGCTCCCACTGCTGCCCTGGTAGTCTGGGCTGTAGGAGCACATGGTGTAGTCCAGATCAATGTTACAGTCTACTGGCTCTTCAATGCGGATGTAGTATTCACTGTTTACTGAGGGGCTATGGGCACTAAGAACGGGGAGTACGCCTGGAGCATGCAGATGTTTGGATTGGTAGTAAGGAGAAACTCCGTGGCTTCTCTCCATGGGGCAGCCTCCCACAATGCCCCCGGGTGGGTAAAATGCTTCCTGATAATGATGGTTGACCTGACTCAAGGCACCAGAAGAGTCCGGGGCTCTATACGACTGGTTTGCTCTGGCTTGTTCCCATTTGTACTCAAAGTTTAGGCCGTGGCTGGTCTCAGTGACAGTTAGTATATCATCTCCAGACTCAGAGTGGTAGCCATCAGCAGCTGAAAATTGCTCAAGGAGAGGGAAAGATGAGGAGGTTGAGGAGGGGTGGGTTTGTGACATTGCCAGGGCACATCGGTGGCTGTTGAATACGGTGTTGGGGCGCAGGGAGTTCCATCGCCTCTCAAAGTCCTCTTCGGCCTCACTGGCCCCCTTGGCACACAGGTAGCTGAGCAGCAGGTGGACTTCCTCTGCAGTAGGTCTCTGGTCAGGTTGGAGCCAACAGAACTGCATCACCTCATACCTGAGGGATCCGAGCATAACACAAGTCATGTACACATATAAGAGAAAACAGGTAGTTCAGCAGATAACACCAGCCGGTGCAATATATGTAATGTGCCTTCAAGCGACCAAGAAATTAAGACAACAACAATTTTTTTAAAGGGAATCAAAACCAGTAGAATAAGCATAATAATTAGAGCCTGTAGAATAAATAAGAATCCAATTATCATAGCAGGAATTAGCATGTGTTGCTTTGAATGTGTTCAATGTAAGAACTGTACATGCTTTGAACTAGTTTCTGGTCCAGGCTCTCGTCATCTCACGCCTAGACTACTGCAACTCCCTCCTGGCTGGTCTACCTGCATGTGCAATCCGACCTCTGCAGCTCATCCAGAATGCAGCGGCTCGTCTGGTCTTCAACCTTCCTAAATTCTCCCACACCACGCCGCTCCTCCGCTCCCTTCACTGGCTTCCAGTAACTGCTAGAATCCACTTCAAGACAATGGACTTGCGTACCATGCTGCGAATGGATCTGGCCCTTCCTACATCCAGGACATGGTTAAACCGTACACCCCAGCGCGTGCACTCCGCTCTGCATCAGCCAAACAGCTCGCTGCACCCGCACTGCGAGGGGGACCCAAGTTCCCATCAGCAAAAACACGTGGGTTTGCTATCCTGGCTCCAAAATGGTGGAATGAGCTCCCCATTGAAATCAGGACAGCAGATAGCTTGCACATCTTCCGGCGCAGACTGAAAACTCATCTCTTTCGACTCCACTTCGAGCGATAGAATTACTAACAAAGCACTTATATACTAATAAAGGACTGGCTTATCTAAAGCCAGTTGAGTAGCACTTGAAATGTTTTAGCTCAATGAAACCTGATGTACTTATATGATTCTGTTTTCTTCAAGTTTATATCTTGTTGGTCGAATGCACTTATTGTAAGTCGCTTTGGATAAAAGCGTCAGCTAAATGCAATGTAATGTAAATGTGTTCCTCTGTGTGTCTCACCAGCGTTCGGCCAGCGGCACTTTGAGCAGAGGCATGGCCAGTCGCAGCTGCTGCTCCCTCACAGTGTACGTCAGGACCTGTCTGTCAGAGTAGTGTCTGTAGGGCTGGTTGCCCAGCTCAAACAGCTCCCAGATGGTCACACCCAGAGACCTGAGACACAGGATATCATAGATGTTGTGATTATTAAATATAAAATAGCGATTAGATCAAGTATTTGGTCTAGTCTTAATCTAGTCCAAAAAATATCAAAAATGGGATACCTTGCACCATCCATGTTTTCATTCACAGTCAGAACTTTATTATTTCACAGATCGTTATCTTAAACTTTTCTCTACTTGACTGCTTTATCTTACATTTAAAAAAAATGCACAATAACTGACAGTATTCTTTCAGATAAAATAGGCCTAAGGAATGTCCAAATCTAGCAGAAAAATGAACAGAAAAACAATCAATATTTCCGAACATCTGTGTGTGTGTGTGTGTGTGTGTGTGTGTGTGTGTGTGTGTGTGTGTGTGTGTGTGTGTGTGTGTGTGTGTGTGTGTGTGTGTGTGTGTGTGTGTTGCCTACCACATGTTGCTCTGCTGGGTCTGGTCGGCCACCAGCAGGTTTCCGTGGACCTCGTCCACCAGCTCTGGAGCGATCCAACGCAGCGGCACGTACATCTGATCTGATGTGACCAAGTAATCATCCTGATAGGAACATACACGCTGTGTTTACTTATTTATAATTTAGTTTTATTCAATCATATGAGCTGCACAGTCAAAATAAGCAACAACAACAAAACTAAAGCATTTTATGGTTACTTTTCATCATTTTTTGCTTAGTTTTCAATTTCAATATTGTAATCAAAACATGTGAAAATAATCTCTGTAACATGTACAATATCTAGGAACTCACTTTGGTGGACTAAATGCTAGATCTTTTGGAGATTCACTCATTAGGCGCATATGGCAAGGCAATGTACTCTATACAGACAACAAAATGTACCAGGAATCCTATCTTCTATGTCATTTATTTTTTTGTTCCAAGTACCCTTAACACGTTATTCCTTGCAAAAAAATACGATTCATTTAATTATTTGCTTGTAAAATATATATGTGTTTATATATTTGACTGTGTGCATGTTTTTCTGATAAACAGACCTTGTATTTGCTCTGGGACAGGCCGTAATCTCCAACCTTCACGGAGACATCAGCCGTCAACAAGCAGTTTCTCAAAGCCAGGTCACTAGATACAAAGGGGGAAGAGGTTATAGAGCTGATAGCTCATTTTAATTAATTCATATACAAATTAAGGCCAGACAATTTGAGAAAGGTAATATTTGAGAAACCGTGCATGCAACACTCTGACTTATTGTGAGATGACATCATTCTTTTTGGAGTTGTTCTATAGTTCAACACTGCTATCTGTACAAAAAGCTGCAGACTGAGAGGAAGCTTGACTTGTGGAGATGAGGTCCACCACCTGCAACAAAATCACTGATGCTGGAGTCTGTGAGGATCACTCAGGCAGCACCAGGATATTGTTCCAGGAAGCAACCAAGGAGCAAATGGCATATTTCCAAAATATCATAACAGACCCGGGCCTGGGGATGTAATTTGTACATGTTTTGATATTTAATATGCTCACTACCTGTGCGCGAAGTTGTGTTTGTGCATGTGTAAGAGCGCTGAGGCGATGTCACAGGCCATCCGCTGGAGAAGCAGGGGCTCCGGGGTCATGGCTTCTGCGGTCCTGCAGCTTCGGAGGTAACCCTTCACATCTCCCTGAACACAAAGTAAAACATCTGTATGTTACAAGCTCCCACCACGTGAGGGCAGTGTTGTATTGTACTGTGCTTAATGGGGCCAAGAGTCAACCATCTTTTGTGCAAGAAGGCCCATCTGGCTTGGTATTAGGAATAATGAATAGAAATACACCAACATTGTGTCCTCTGTTGCATGTGTACATTTAAAATGTTTTAACAGACCATCTCAGGTTATGGCTGTGCTGGATTAAATGTTTTTTCTTGTTGTTTTTTTATAGGATGATGGATTTTTAAGCTGCATTTCAAGTGGTACAAGCAAAGCAGGACATATAAACCTGGGTTGAACTGTCAAATATTTATAGCAACTGTCAAGAATGTTTTTATTGCCTTTTTCGATCCATTTAGGGTGCTGATGAGTTACAAGATCTAATGCAGACTTTAAGATGAATTGGGCTTCATTACAAATATTATAGCACATATCTTACAATGTACTCTATGTTATTTCAATATTTTATAGCTTAATTGAATAACACTTAGCAGTAAAAGGAACATTCAAGCCACCGTGTTTTTTAAAATATTAAAATCCTTAAATGAAATGAGAAATTTCCAACAGGGCAGCACAGCGTAAATGTGGCAGCTCTCCTCTCAGATTCAGACCCTTTAACTCGTTGTGACATTTATTCAGATGTCATCTTAATCAACGCTTAACATGTGTAAGGCCTTGGGATACTCACGAGAGGACAGAACTCCATCACCAGTAGGTAGGGAGTGATCTCTGTGCATTGGGCAATACATGCCAGCAGAGCAGGGTGCTGGAGGGAGCTGAGAGGAGGAGAGGACGAGCATAAGGAGAGGAGGAGAGGACGAGAAGAGGAGAGGGAGAGAGGAGGAGAGGAAGAGAGGGCGAGAGGAGGAGGAGAGGAAGAGGAGAGGAAGAGAGGGCGAGAGGAGGAGGAGAGGAAGAGGAGAGGAAGAGAGGAAGAGAGGGCGAGAGGAGGAGGAGAGGAAGAGAGGGCGAGAGGAAGAGAGGAGAGGAGGAGAGGAAGAGCGTGTGGTCACAGCACATAATGAGGCAGGCAGTGAATTTTTACACTAATAATAGTTATGTTATAGTAAAACATTCAACATCAAATGTGTTATTGTTATGGCGTACTATACTTATTTGTTACATACATGTATTTTAAAATGATAATACTACTATGTCCACCATTAATTAAACTAAGCTAACTTTAACTAATCGTGTTAAGGCACACTACTCTGACATGCTATATTATGACTTTTCTATGACTATTTAGGCATACTACAGGAAATGCATATCAACCACAAGTTGATGTTCATGTTTAGCATACGGTACTTAAGTTATTCCCATACAATAAATGTATGGGAATAACTTATCATGTGGCATGAACCGGATTAGAAGAAAGTTATTTGATTTATTTGGATAAAATGGCTAATGTCTCTTTATTTATTTATCTACAAAGATGTTTTGCACAAGGTTATGCGTGTAGGTTGACATTGCCATTCTTTCTGGATGATTTATTTGTTTTCAATACCATTTTTAATGTTATTGTTTTTGGGATTTTTATTTTATTCTGAATAAAGGTGTCTTGTTAGCATGGATGGGAAATTATTATTATTTATGCTTGACACTATATAATAAAACAATAATAAAAAAATCCTATTTCCGAATGACACAAATAATAAAAGTCAAAAATGTCATTCCTTAGTTCCAACACCTGAGAATTGACAGTAAAGTCGATTTGACTAAGATGACTTGTCCATTGATGACAGACAGACAGATAGAATACAGAAATCCAAACAGAATCAATGGTGAAAAAGGTAAATATGTACCGGAAAGGCTTTGCTTCTTCCAGGAAATGCATCTGGTCCTGCACGCTGCTGCTGGCTTTCAGTTCCTTCACCACCACTTGGGAGGAGTTTAAACCTGTGTTCACCTCCCCCAGCAGAACCTGAAACAGTAAATATAGACATATACACACAGGGACCACAAGTACACAGACAAACACACACATTTACATACAAACGAACCCATTGAGTATGGAGTGGGAGTGAGCGTTACACAAAGACAGATACAAAGACATGAACGATCGTGCAGGAGTTCAGGGACAGGAGACCAAGGACAGACAAATGCAGACAAACACACGTACAGATGGACATACCCAGTCAAGGTACGCAAGGATGGAGAGGACGCATGTATAGTGATGAGTGAACAGTTTGAGTGGAGAGAAACAGACAAAGAAACAGAGGGGGAGAGAACGAGAAAGAACGACAAGAACATGTTATCTGATTGTAAAAACACCAAACCATATGGTCTAACCTGCACTGTTGGGTTATTATTAATTTGAGTTTTACATGTGTCCTTTTGGGCTAAGTCTGATATCAAAGGCCAGGGTTTGCATCACACACTCTTGCATTAAAGGTAACTCAGAGTGTCGGCCAGGATCACAGCAGAAACTAACAGCCGTGACATGAGGTTCACTGATCCTTTGATCTACCTGACGGGGAGCTGCAGGGGCGGCTAACAAACCACCGAGCAGAAAGTTATGAAGATTGAGGGTTCAGAGGTGGGCTTACCTTCCCGAACCAGCCATTCCCGATTTCTTTCAGGTAGAGCAGATTGTGGCGGCTGAGATCTGTGGATTTCAGGAGGTGGACTGCAGGGAAGAAGAGAGGAGAAAGGTGTTACAGGGATAGAAAACTGAATTTCAATGATTTTATTGTGGTGTTTACACAGCTAATCACATTATGTTGCATTATAGCTTGTTCACATACTGTGGTAAAGTGGTTTGGATATGTTAAATAGGTTTATCCCACCATTCAATGCAGTGATTTCCATATGACTTATATATGATGACCATAATGATAACAAATCTATTAGCCGGAGTTACATTATTGTAATGTTAAGCCATGTTGTATAAGTTGCATTATCAAACAGTATGAAAACAACATTAGTAATGCAGGATAGATTCCCTCTGATGGATTACACTATCAAGCTCAAGCTATTAGCAAAGTAAATCGATTTGTATACCACTAGAGGATGGATGGAAACCAAAGGATGCTTGAGACACAAGAAAACACTGTATAGAACATATATAACTGTATAGACCTCAATTAAAAATAGTCTCCAACAATGTCAAGTCAAATGAAGTAAATGGTCCAGTAAGTTACTCAAATAAGATAGTATGTAGGAAAAAAAGAAAAGAAAAGTAAACTATGATTAAAAATATATATATACTGTAGTATGTAGAATTAATCTGAAAAAACATCATATATATAATATGTCGAAAATATGCAAAAAAACGGCTTAAGTTGAAAATATCTCAATATATTATATTGATATTATATCTATTATATATTATTTTTCAACATACTTTGACTTCTATTTCAACATACTATGATTTCTTCTTTTGCATATTTTCGACATACTATACTATCTCTTTTTTTATTTTTTCGACACACTTTACTATACCGTGTTTTGACATATTTTCGACATAATATACTTTGTATACTGGTCATAATATACTTGCATATTTATGACAGACATCGTTATGTGGTTTTTTTAAATGTATTAAAAAAAAGAAAAGTTATGGTATGTCAAAAATATAACAAAAAGTTGAAGAACAGTCATTTAAAGTGTGAAAAAAGTGGTAGTATAGTACGTCTTAGTTTGTAAGGATGTAGAAAATATGTTATATTATAGCATGTTGCACATATAGAGAAAACTGTCATAGGATAGAGGTATGTTGAAAATATCAATAACATTTATTTTTAGTATGATGAAAAAATGTAATAGTAGTATGTCCAAAAATATGAAAATAAATATAGTATAATAAGAAATAATTAATTGATATGTCATACTATACTAAGTCAAACTATTTGAAAACAATGAATAGCAGAGTATGTCTTAAACTATGTCAAAATCGAAAATTGTCACAGTATATTACATCATATAGTATTTTGAAAAATGTAATGACAAATTAAAATGATAGTATGTTGAAAATAGTCATTGTATAGTATGTCGAACATAAATAAAAAAAGTCATAGTATCCAAAGTTTGGAAAAATTTCACTGTTGAGCATGTCCAAAAATATGCAAAACACGATACACTATGTATGTTGAAAATATGAAAAAAGGCATAGTAAAGCAGATTTAAAATATTCGGAAAGTAATAATAACATTTTTGGAAAAAATCTGATCTGTATTGTATGATGGAGAAATATGAAGTTATAGTATAGAATGTGAAAAATATTGTAAAAAGCTCCAAGTAAAGTACGTTGAAAAGACAAAGGCTTCCTGTTGGTTGGAATTCATGCTATCCTTGTTTCATGACTTTAATATTATTAAACGTATAACTTTAAGTGACAATACACAGACAATTAAACATTTTTGAAACAACACAGAACATTCTGAGATAATTCTGAGAATAACCTCAAAAAACACAGTGGAAAAAGGATGACCTGCATCTAGAATCTAGCAGAGTATATTTACTTAAGTACTTTATCCAGTCCAGTTTTGAAAAAAACGGCATTATATAGAGTCTAATAGTATGTTGAAAATATGCAGAAAAAGGCAGTGTAGTAAGTTAAAAAAAAAACAACGTGGTATAAAAAGAAATTGTCGTACTATTTTTTGAGTATGCCTCTATCTACTTCCCTGCTTAACACAATAATGTACTTTTTAATACACTACACACATATTGTCGGCTACTTAACGAGGGGTTTGATTTAAATAAATAAATATATTGCATTTTTATGGAGGTGAATCATAAACCTCAGTAATACAGACCAAAAAATAACACATAACATTGAAAGAACGCACCATATCCAGGATCTTTGGTGGACACCATAAATATTCCATTGTCTGTGAAATCGATGGTCATTAACCCTCTCTAACATGGTCACCCAAACATGCCAGTGGATGTTGCTGGTCCATGAGTAAACAAAGTGTATTCTATATTCAGGCCCTGTTCTGTCTGACTGTCCTCCAAAGCCCTGATGCGTCTCTCAGCATCCCCAGATGACCGGAGTCCTTCCTGCCTGCTGAACACGCCTGCCTGTCCGCCTCAGCTCAGTGAAATGAAACGGCTCTTCCCCCCTCACCATCCATCCCTTTTCTTTCTCTCCGTGTCTCCCACGATGACACTTAGAGTCTGGGCGTAGAGGCGGACAAACTGATCTTTGTGGAGCTGTCGTCGCCTTGCAGACTGCAGCACAGTCCAGTCCCTGTGTGTAGGCCATATTGGACACCCCTGTCTCTCTCCCTGGACTGGTCATTCCTTACACCCACTCACCCTCTCTCCAGCGCTAAGCAGAATAACAACCATTGTTTGGATGCTTGGGGAAGCATGGCACCAGTTAGGACCAGTTAGTAGGCACACACTGGGGCTATTATCCACATGCTCTATGACAGAGGAATGAACTGAGTGTTGGCGACAACAACGTCAAGCAATGGATCCCAACCTCTCCCAGTTCCATTGGTATCAGCCAATCAAATGGTCGATATGAGTGGCTATCAGCCTCATTGATGTGGATCAGAATTTGCCTGCTACACCTTTGGGTTTATGAACAAACCACTTGGTTGAACAGTGAAGGAATATAATTAAAGCATCAAAGAATATAACCCCAAACCAAACACGAATACTTTTGTATATTGTAAATTCTACGCTCTTTCCTGAAGAATACGTTTTCTATGAGTTCTACCGTAACCATTAATTTCCAACATTTATATTCATTTCAGTTTTACATGTAAGAAGTGTAAGAAGTTTTTTTTTTTTTTTTTTAGGTTTCACTTCCACTCCACAACCATGCCATCTAGTTACCCTCAAATAATAATAATACTGATGGAACAATGATGAGACTTATCCTGGAGGACTATATTATAATATTGGTTGTGTTTTGTCCATTGCTTAGCAGTTTTTTATTTGGTTTTGGAATAGAAAAGTAAGTAAGTTATGAAACAAGTGATTCATAGAGCCTCATTACAATAATACATTTGTTTTCATGAACTACACTTTCAACACGAATAAAGAATGATATGACAATGGTCTCCCATGTCTGTCTTAACCTGCTAAGTTCTCATATGCCTTTTAAGCCATTAAACTAACTCAATTTCCACCTGACAGCTGTCTGGTCTTTCTAAGCTGTTTGTTGCATCTCTCTCTGTAGAATGCACCTAGCTTAATCGCTATAGTAGACAGGAAGTCTTTAGTGAAATGCCAACGGCTAAATCACTAAGAGTCAAATGGAATTCCCATTATACTCTCCAGTCCAGTGCATCCTATACTCTGCTGAGCTGTCCTTGAACAAATATACACTGATGATGTTTGCCCATTTAGTTGTGTAACTCAATTGGTAATGGCAGCATGTGGAGGATTAAAATGTTGATGTATGTATAATGAATGCAGACATAAGAGGAGTAGGATGTGTTGGATACATGTATGTCCTCTGACTGGAAGAACATTTCATTGTGTGAGTGTGTGCGTCAGATTCATCGTTGTGTGTGTAGCTGTTCACATGTCTGAGTGGGTGTGGGCTCCATTACTCTGTGCAGGAACAGCTGCATCAGGGCGGGTCCTGATGGGGACTGGGCCTCGGACTGAGACAAGCTCTTACATTACTGGTGAGTCAATATAGTTAGAGGCACATACAACATCCTAAGAAATACATATAATAAAAGTATGGAAAGTATAAGAGAGGAAAATGTACAAGCTAGCTTCAGTACAGTACAGTATCATAGATTCATTGAGCCATTACATTTCTCACTAATAAAAAAAACACAAATCTGTTTGCCCTTATGATGTCACTGGGTGAGGCAGTCCTGGAGGAGCAATAATGAATCCCTGACCCCGACCACTGTAATACCATATGGTTGCTATTATTCACACGGCATATGTGGAAGGGCCAGTTCAATAAAACCACAGAACATGGTGAGGACATTTTCTCGCACGTTATCAAGCCTTGCAGAATGTTTGGGTTTTGAAATGTCTTAGTCTAATACCTTTCCGATCAATAATTCCTTCTTTATAAAGGAAATTCCGTTTTCCCCCCTTCAATTGACATATTTTTGGTTTTCCAAAGAAGATAAAACTAAATCTACAACAAGGATAGGTTTAGAGAGAAAATATATTCTTTGGGATTTGGGTGAACTTACCTTTATTTTTGTATTATCCAGCTTGTGTTATATAGGTTTTTGTGCATGATAATGGTCTTAAAAAAGGCTAAAATCCCAAAGTCTCCTCCAGAGGGAGTTTCTCTCCCACACACTCCCCCCCTGCCTGAAACGCCTCATTGGACTGATCGACATAGTGACATCACTGGAGCTTCTATTGGCTAGCGCTCCAACCTATTGCACGTGATTAAAACCTGTTAAGCCCCAAAGCCCCCCTCGCCGGGGGCTTCTTTTTTTTTTTACGACACGGTGTCTCAGGGCATCTTAATATTTAAGAACCTATTAATGTGTTATACCAGATTAACGGGAAGAATCTCAGCTAAATGACGATAACAATTTTTTTTACCAAAACAAAACACAAGTCTCATAAGAAGCATCTAAATGACCCCTGAGCGAAAAATGCTAACGCACTTTGGCACAGAACTCAAGATAAAGATACCCTTATTACTTATCGTAGCTGCACATACAAGATATCCGATTAAAGCTGAGGTTCCACAGATTATTTAGGTATTAGTATCATCACTGAGTGATCCGGACTCGCGACAGGGGAAGCAAACACAGACATCACAACACGTACCTTTACGGAGCTTTTACGGGAGATCGTCTAACCGTAGCTGTCAATCTGATCAAAAGACGTGTTCAATGGCGTTAAAACAAGAAAAACGCGGCTGAATCGGTTAATCCATAGGTGGATAATGTGTCTGTTGCTTTGAAAAAATTATTTATAATCCATAATTCCATTTTATGTAAAATCGGAGAGTAAAAGTTAGCTGCTAATTGTAGCCACCAGAGTTATCACAGCTTCCGGTTTCGGCTATGCTCACTCTCACTCCTTATTTGGTAATGTGTGAGTATGTTGGAGTTCCCCT
>NW_011355473.1:0-2089 GCF_000735185.1 Notothenia coriiceps
CCCCCCCCCCTGGCCCATGGTCTTTTTACTCCAGGTTGACACAGGTTGACTATAGCCTGGTGTAATATTTAGGTGTAAATCAAACCCCAATAACGTTTCCCCATCGTTAAGTGCCTTTCACTATGACTGTCATCTCTATTGAACAACAGTCTTTTTGTATATAATAGTACTGTATTTGTGTTGTTTCTGTGTTGTGGATCACTGTAAATGAACTGTTATCTTCTGTATGTCGTCTGGGTGATAAACACTCATAAGTCTATGGGCTGTTGCCATCAAATGTGATATTCAATTAAATAATCTATGTAGCATTATGTTCTGTTTTGTCACATTTAATAAACTATTTTTGTGGTAATATAAATGTGCCATCTTTGGATGTAGCTCAGCTGGCATATAATATATATATATATATAACTCATATCCGTTGTTTATTGATGCAAGTGTCAAACATATTTAAGCTCTGAAAACATTTGCCTTTTTTTATCAAGTCAATCAGTTGCCCTAATTTTCTCAAGCTCTCGTAATTTATTTGGGTTTACACTTACTTGTCAGCAAGTAGCCTTTAGGTCATGGACATTTGAATTGATTTATTTCAGTATATACAAGTGGTTGTTGTTTGGAGGATCGTTGCTTGAAACCCAGCAGTCATGCAAACCCAATCACTGCTCTTCATTCTGCAGTTTGGCTGCTTCCTGATTTCAGAGGAATCAAAGGCATCCACAGATTAGCAAACAGTTTAGTCCATGTCAATGGTCGTCCCATCACCACATTCAACTTCAAATAGCTTATCATTGAGTTCTCATGCAAATACTGTGGGAGTTTTTCAGTGAGTAGATTAGGTTAATGATTGATGAACCCTCAAAAGAGCGGGACAGCAGGAGATACAGGGCGCTGATTGATTGTCATACATTCAGTGCGTTTAATACCAGAGGTGATCAGTTGTTGTTTAAGTGGAGGAGATGTGAAGGCATATTTGGAAATATTACAGAAAAGAACAGTGGGTGAAGGATTAAAGCTCTCTGCTCTTATAACCTTGTTTGTGTTACATTGCCGAGGTTAATGACCGCACACATCCAAGACTGTTCCAAAACCAACAGTATGCACATCGATCTCAGCCTCTGTATTGTGTAATGCTTCACAAATTGTGCAGGGGAAAGTCAACATTTTGAGAAATAGCCCACACAGTTGTGGGTGAAATGTTCTGCAGATAGCCGACTGATTCCAAAGGGCCTGCTGATCTGTTCACTTTATACACACACACACACACACACACACACACACACACACACACACACACACACACACACACACACACACACACACACACACACACACACACACACACGGACAGACACCTCCACCACAGGAGTCTGTTTTTCACTGGCTCCGTTGAAATTGTAGTTGCAGTGTTTTTTTGGAATAATCAAACAATTATTGTTTGTGAAACCATTTTGTTAGCATAAATGGAACGGTTACAAATTGTACCTCCAAAGGTCATTCGAGATATGTGCGTGACCAAAAAGGATTGTTTAAGTTTACCTGCCTTAATCAATTATTGTAATGTAGTAGCCTACTCACATTGTCATCATAGGTTGTGATCAATTTATCATTCAAGGGCACTTTTTTAATGGCTATACTTGTACTGTGAAAGACACAGTAAAAACCGGGTGAATCTGAATAATTACATGCTGTTCAAAAAGTACCATCCTTCTGTTTATTTAGAGCATTTCATATTATTGCCCAAGTAACCCAGTCTAGAAAGGCAATTACACTCTAAACATGTGTAACAACAAATGTGTTTTTTTCAGAGGAAAATAATTTTGTCTTATTTACTATTATCGTGCTAATACATTTGTTATTTTATGAAGAACAAGAGTATTTCCTTTTCCCTTTTCTCTATTTTTATTTTTATTTGACCAAATCACAGTTACCTTAACCTAAACATATCCTGGACTGTAATTGTGTTTTGTTTGTTTGCCCCAAAATAACAAAACTATTTAGAATGATATACCTGTAGCCTACGTGTAAATTCAGGGCACACAAGTGCTACATCTTTAGTCTTTTTTATTTTTCAAGATATTTATATATATAT
>NW_011355474.1:0-1780 GCF_000735185.1 Notothenia coriiceps
ACATGGTGTAGTCCTAAACGATAGCTGGGGATTCTGGGTAGTGTAGTGTCTTCTGCCATCCTTTACTCCGAAAAAATATTTGTTTCTCCGAATCGAAGGGGAAAAATACAAAAGCATTGCACACAATTTAAACCAATCAATGTTGTGTAATTAACAAGGATAATCTGGTGTTTTTTAGTCGATGAGTAGTGCAGATATCACTGTAAAATCAATCAACAGTAAGGGGAATACTTATTTCCGGGTGTACAATTCTCCGTTATCCAATGGGAATGGACGCTCACATTGCCTTTAAGGGCAGCCGACACAAACGAATGCCGTGCTTCCATGAGCGTCAAATCCCGCTGCAGATGGGAATACATTGCAATCAGTTGAAAGCTATTTGCGTCCCTCTATGAAGCTGAAGGAGCCTAGGAGCGTCACAACTGCACGCCACGGGACCCTGACCAAACGTCGCTCCTGGACGATTATGGAGTGAGAGTGTGTTGTCCAGAGAGACTCCTCTCTCCTCTACATCTTTGTACCCTCGGTTATAGCTCCTCCAGAGATTCCTCTCTCCTTTCTCCTCTAAATCAGTGTATCCTCGATTACGGCTCCTCCAGACAGCCTCCTCGATAATCGATCCTCGACAAGCCTTTAGAGACATTTTGACAAACGGCTCATTTCCGACTCGCGCGTGTCTGCTTGACGCCGGGAAGACCGGCTGCCCTCCCGGACAGGCGCACGGACTCGAGGGTCCGCTCATCACTGCGCGCACATGTGCGACCGCAGTTTTAATTTATTTTGCGTTTGTTAATTATGGGGAATGATTGTGTTAAGAGGTAGTTAACCTGTTTATGTTTTGGTCGGATTTGTATGTTGACAATGTGGTTTTGAGTTAATTGTGTAACCTGTTGACGGTAAGCCTGGGGGGAGGGGCTAAGGGTTCAAAAGGGACGGTGCTGGCCCTGGAGGATGTCATTCGGGAGAATGTTGCGGTGAAGGCAACAGCTTGACTGTGTTCGGGAGATTGTTGCGGTGAACGTAATAGCTAGACTGTGTTCCGGAGATTGTTGCGGTGAAGGCAACGGCTGGACTGTGTCTACTCCATGAGTAATAGACAACCTAGTTTGGTAGCTTTGATTTTGTTTGTTTGATTTGTACTGTTTCACTTTTGTAAAACAGTATATATTTTTTTGCTGCTGTATAAATAAAGTATTGGAGCTTAAAACAACCGACTAAGCCTATGTTTCGAATGGACAAATAGATCCCCGTCACACCCCTAGATCAGGTCTCTAGTAATTCTGCTCAAAGTGCACCAGATTAAAGCATTTTAGCTCAAATCTTGCCTTGGGCAGCAAATTGGTCGGAACTGACCCTGCTCGTTCCTTTATAGTTTTTACTTCTGGCAATTGCATTTACAGTTCAAGTCTTAGAAAAGTGGTGTCAATATGTTCGTGATCATCCTGCTGGAAAAAACGTGGGTTAGGGTTGGTATTATAAATGTGTGTTTCTGAGTTCATTTTCTACAGTATTCTAAAATCCTATGAAAAAATCACATTCGCATTTTGTCGATGGAGCTCTTGTGATGCTAACTTCCAAGTTGGCCTACATAAATACATCACCACTGCACCAGTCTATGGCATCCATTAGCCGTCTCAATTTGGAAAACTAAACCAAATGTTTTTTGTTTTGACATACAGTACATTTGTGACCTGCTCTATCGAAATCAGTCGCATTGACCCGAAGGCACATTTTGAGTTGTATACACTGTGGGAAAGAGGAGATTCCTAGCTTTCTAATG
>NW_011355475.1:0-5581 GCF_000735185.1 Notothenia coriiceps
TGCGGAAAGTTTCGAAATATGCTAAATATGCGGGGGAAAAGAATAACATTTTTTTTTAATATTGGGCTGTCTTATTTATTCTCTCTAACACACAACCTGCCACTAACGTTAAACCCCTTTACTATTCAATTAAACACATTCAATGTTTATTTATTGTAAAAGCAATTGGGCTATTTTAATCTCACACACACACACACTTCTCCGCCTCATTCTGTTTTCATTTACTCGTTCGTTATCTGACCAGCTTCAATCTTGTAGGCTACTCACTTCGTTTCTTGTAGCCCTCCCAAGGGTTTTGGAGGTTGATGCCTCGCTGAACGTGAGTTGAATGGCTTTCTTGTCCGCAGCAGCAGAAAGCATTTTCGAATGTTTGAATGAATCAAAGTGGGTCGCCACCGTCGATTTTCTCTTATGCTGCAACACACAGTTGCACGGGGTGCAGAATAGTTTCCCCCCACTTTTTGCCCGGTCTTTAGTAGAAATGTTCGTTGGTAAATGAGCTCTATACAGTGTTGTTTACATTCTGTGATGCGCGAGCTGATGACGTCACGTCAAGACGAGTTAACTTTTTTTTCTTCTCAACTTTTTGTGGAAAAATGCGGGGATTATGCGGCCTTTTGATAAATATGCGGCTTTTTAAAAATCTGCGCCATTTTGCTGATTATGCGGTAAATTCTGCGATCGCAGAATCGCGTTTTTCTGGAGGGTCTAGCAATGAACAACTGGTGTATTCTAATGTCTTTTACTTGAGAATTGAGAAAGAATTACATGTTTAATATTAAGTCTATCTTTGTTTTTGTATAACAAGAAACATTTTTGTTGTGGTGTCTTATGTGGATTAAAGCATTTACAATTGACTTGCATTAGCCAAAAGAATAGGCATTGAATTTTCTAATTGTTTTTTTTACTTCCCTACTCTGTCCAAGCCCATTTGGTTCCAACTGAAGACAATAATCTTTAAAAACACATCATGAAAATAGTTACATTTCTAAAAAAAATCTTGTTATTATAAAACAATCTATCACAAATAGAATAATGTGTTAACAACAGGGATTTAAGCCTTTCCAAACCATTTACATGCACAAAAACCTATAACACACTAGAGGAAAGGCAAAACCTCAAAAAGCATAAAAGAGACTCTTTAATTAAATGTGTTGACATTAGGAAAATTATGTGGTTCTTTTGATAGACCGGCTGGTATATCATTCTTCCTAAGCATTGGATGCATTTCCATGGTATTTGCTTCAGGTATTCACATTCCATAGAGGATGAATCATAAGACTCTGTGATTCACTGACATTTCCTCTGCATGTCAGTGTAAGCCTGTTAGCATTTAGCTCAAAGCAGCGCTGTACCTTACACAGGAATCCTGCTTAGAATTCGAAAGAATCGTCAGCATACGGGCAACGCCTGCAATAATGGCAGCAGGCTTTATTTCGCAGAGGATAGAGGTGTGGTGAAAGCATCTTGACCTTTAGGTTCACACAACTGCATCTGTGTCATCATCTTTTCCATCTCTGTCCGTACTCCAAGTACATCATCATCATCTATGAGTCTCATCATGACAGGATACTGATGCAGTTTTTCTTGAGAAAAAAAAACTTCTCCCTGAAAGGGAGTTCCATATAAAATCATGGGTCTCTGTACGGTCTTGTTCAGCTATCTGGAATTTCTGAATATCCCACACAACTGAATCCATCCCAACAAATCTGCATCTCTTTGGAGATGCATCCAGCTGCTGAAACATCTACCTGCTGTTTCCTGCAGCATGTTCCTAAGAAACAGACAATTATTATTTTCCATATGCCAGTGTACAGAGAAGGACACCTCTCTGGGGTCACAGTGAAACCGAAAGTCCAGGCCTTTGAAAGCTCACAGCTGTAGTGTCAACCCTGCACTCTGGAATAACACCAGACTGTTGAATGTTTATACTCCATAACACTGACCCAGTAGTTTACTGAGGAGCAAAACAGGTTGAAAGGTTTGCACAAAAGTGTATTACTTTTTTAAGTGTTTTTCTTTCCAAATGTCCAGGCTGATCATTTGTCAAACTTGTTTCATCCCCCCATAACTGATTACTTGTGTTTACAGTGCTTTATTACTCAGTGCGTAAGAACCTGGATTTCCTTTTTTGATCAACATTTACAATGTTATCCCTGAAATAACAAAACTCATTCAGTCTTGTTTCTTTCAGTTGAGAATTATGGCACACATTAAAATCTTTATCACAGAGTGGTGCAGTAATCAGTCCTAAAACTCTTTTTTTTAAACGTGTCTGCGGTTAGAAGCCTGCAATCAGGTCTGTTGTTAAAATGTGCTGAAGAGATTTCCACGTTTGGTTCTACAAGATAAAACACATCATTAAACCCTCCATTCGTGAATGTCCAAAGGCTATATGTGTTGGCGGGTGCTTACAAGTGACTAAATGAGAAGACAAAACACCATCACGCCAACTACACCGCCTTTAACTTAGCATCTAGCCATGCAATCATGATGTAGTTTGTTTATGGCTACAGGCTACATTAGCAATTTATTTCTGCTGATTGCATTTACCCTTGAAAGATTACAAAGTGGTTTTATTATGTGCATATTATCCTGCTGAAGTAACATAAACCAAGCAGTTTTCTGAAAACTCTCTTCTATATGTTAACCTTTTTATAAATGTCCTCTATTTGCCGTAAGTTTACTCTATTTAAGCTGTTGCTTGATTATTGTCTTTAAAAAGTATTATTATTACTATTATTACAATCAAGAATAAGAATTGTGTATACATTCTTGTATCCCTTTGCATCATATTATAGCACAAGGGAATGGGAGCCTAGAACATTTGAGATATTAAGCCTTTGTGTGTGTGTGTGTGTGTGTGTGTGTGTGTGTGTGTGTGTGTGTGTGTGTGTGTGTGTGTGTGTGCGTGTGTGTGTTCTGCAGCTGATTGAAGCTCTCCAGGGTGTGGATAAGATCATTGGTCAGCTCATGAACGGCCTGAAGCAGATCGGCCTCCACCGCTGTCTCAACATCGTCATCGTGGCAGATCACGGTAGCATACCAAACATTTTCTCTCTTTCAGCAGCATCATTTTAATAATGAAACACAATGAATAATCAAATCAGTGCCAATGAGCGAGATTGTTTTTTTAAATATCTCACACTATGTTTATTGTATTTATTGATGGTCTGTCGCTAGGTAAGATTTTATTGAGATCATTTAAATCATAAAAAATATTCAAATGGAAATCTATTACTAAGAAAATTTGAATATGATGGTGAAAAGGAACATTTATTATTTTTCTTTGTGATGTGTTATGTTTTAACTAATGAGACGACAATCTAAAAATGGGTTGAACAAAGATTTCTAGTAGTGTACACATGTTGCTGGAATACATTTTGTATGTACTTTATGATGCATAAGTCCTATAATTTGCACCAGGGGCTCATCTACAGTATGGTCCTTACCTTCTGACTTCCATTAATTTTAGTTAAACTTGCAGTGCTTGAAAGGTGCTTTAGCTTTTGCTAGGATTCCATTGGCAGTAGTTCTGTTGTGTTTCATATGATGAGTCTCCTGCTAACAAAGCAGCTAATTTTCTGCCTGATATTACACATGTGCACATTTTCATGGTCCTTACCCACAACTTTTCCGATCTAATTTTCCTTTGTAACGAAACTATCGGCTTCATGGATATAAACATCGGTAGTTTAATGGAAGTGTTGAGTGCCGGTGAATTGCAGTTGATGAGAGAAACATGTTAAACCATTTAGGTTCATTTTTTTTTGTTATAATATAATAGGGATTAATAAAAGTGTTTATTACTGTTGCAGGTATGGAGGAAATTAGTTGCGAGAGGAAGGAGGTGCTGCAGGATCTGGTGGGCGACATCAGAAACTACTGGGTGACTGAGGGACCATTTGGGCGCATCAGAACCAAACACAACAACATAGTGTGTGAGTTTACAGACTGTTTATTCTGCTTTATGATCCACGCTGAAGTTGTTGGAATTCAGCAGGTATCTCTGACTAAGAAACACTAATATTAACCTAAACCCTGACGCATCTGTTCGGCATCCAGATGTAGCGTGTCTAGTAGTCCCTGATGTTCAGCCAGTTTATTATTCCAACAAAAAGTAACTCCACAGAGGAGTCCAATTAAATGAGTCGTGTATTAAATGTTTGCAGGGGTATCAGGGATACCTAGCTTAAGAAAATAAGATGACTTACTCTAAGGGAAATATGTCTTTGAGTCATCACTTTGATAGTGATGTTGTTTGGCAACCATCTCTTGGTGCAAAATGCAACAACGCCAATCTCCTTCAACACTTCCAAATACATTCTCAACCAGTGACAAACCCCAAACAGTTTGAAGTCATATTTGTAGAGTTGTGTACTTACGGTACATTATCACATGTTTCCAAAAGTGTTAAAAAAAAAAGTGAAAATGTGTAGCCGTTCTGATTTCCGATATCTGACATCTGTTCATAATTGGCTGTTGGTAAAAACAAAAATTGTGTGGGGAATCAAGTTGAGCACATGTTTGTGCTATGCGTTTGGTGTAATGACATTTTCAACTTTCAACAGTTGACTCAGCTGGACTTGTGGCCAACATGACTGTGAGTCTTCCATGCACCCACCAACATCTACAACTTTTAACTGCTAAAAGTATAATGTTAGATAGGGCTGCACGATATCAGGAAGACGTTAAATACTGGACGGCTGTGCGTTAATGGCACTGCACTCTGCACATCTGGTGTTACCTCTGGTGGTGGTCACATGCGTTCGGTATGACTTGCATGAAAACATTATTTGTAATAAAAAGTTCTTCCTCTGCTCCTTCATCCCCCATATTTTCTTCGTTTGTCTATTTCCTTTTACCGACGCTCAGCTCAAGTCCATTAGCCTTACCACCTCAGCCAATGGCGTTACTTCTACATGGGAGGAGGGACATCTAGAGCCATAGGGCTTCATCTGACTGGCAAAATATATACAGTATATCCAGACCTGAATGCATGGCACATATAACAAAATATTATCAAATATATGATTTATCACAGACCTAGCTATCTATGGGAATCTTATACCGAGAATGTTGCATCACAATAAGGATAGATTTTCTATATATTGTGCAGCCCGAATGTGAGAGCCACATCCAGAAAATAAGATCATTTTTTATGAAATGATGATGTGTGCAAGTAAAACCAATACAACACTGTCTGTTTTTCTGGGGATTTCAGTGTAAGAAACCAGACCAAAAGATCAAGCCTTACCTGAAGGCCAACCTGCCGAAGCGCCTCCACTTTGCCAACAGCCGGCGCATCGAAGACGTTAACGTCCTGGTGGACCTAAAGTGGCTGTTTGAGAGGTATCCAAGTCTGCACTCCATCACTTTTAGATGTTTTTAATTGCATTCTCAGGTTGGAATTGTTGGCCTTTTTGAAGTGGTCAACATGTTAAAGTAAAAAACAATGCAACGAAAATTCCCCAAACACAAAATACACAACCGAGTCTCACGGCATTTCGTGTTATAGTCACGACATTTAATCTATTGATTCGTGTTCACCATTACGATGTCCCCCTTTTTTTCGTGTCAC
>NW_011355476.1:0-5367 GCF_000735185.1 Notothenia coriiceps
TGGGCCCTCTGTGAATTTACAGCAGGACCACCAATCAGCTCCTATCTTCACAGTAACTTGCAGAGACGGCTAAAGGAGCTTCTTTCATTAAACCCTTCACATTCAAACAGAAACTGAATGGGCAGATTCAAAGGATTTATTTATTTGGAAATGTTATTTTAAATACAATTAAATCAAGTTATTTCGGTAAAACTAATGAAAAATATATATTTTAAATATTTAAAAAAATATATTAAAATAAATATATGTTTTCAATGTTTTTAAACATTATTTTGTAGAATATCTTAGGCCCTCAGAGAGGGCCTAGGGCCCTGGCGGCTCTCCACTGTGTGTATGTACCGAGAGCGGACAGGGGGGGACACATCAGTTTACTTTACCTTTTTGTCTTTCATGGTTCCGTCAGGGTTGAGTCTAAAGCCGCCAACGTTGATGGTTTTCTTTGGGTCAATCTGGCTGATCGAGTAGTTCAGTTCGTCAGCAATGGCCTTGCATGCTGGGAAACGAAGGTAAACCTCAGTGATGGCAACAAACTGCTTATTGTCATGAATTGAATTTTGTTTAGTAGGTTCCTTAAATAGAAAGTTAAAGGGATATTTGTGTTGACTGAAGGGTACTAAATGTTACTGTTAATAAATGATACTGACTAACATGTTTAAGCTGTTTAGGACAAAGACGTCTGACACTGCAACCCTGTGAGTCCAATGCACTCATACACTTCATACACCTCATGAGTTTCTGACGCAGTGTTTCCCCTACCATTGTCTTGTCAACGGAGCCCCGCGCCCCCCCTGAAATTCAAGTTGTTAAAAAAATAAAAAAATGTTTTACATTTTTTTTAAATTAATATTTTTAGCACCAAATTGCAACTCATCTATATCTACTGTCACTTTTCACATTGAACATGTGCTCTTTTATTACATAAACTAAACACTCTAAGTTGTGAGTTTAGTGTTTTTGACCCTAAGAAACACTGATGCATTAATCAATAACAATAATCCACAGCTCCTCTCTCTGCTCCAGAGGATTTAAAAAGAAAATATCCCAATGTCACCCACAACCAGTTTTATTTAACGTACGGCTAGCCAGCTTTAGCGTGATATTAACCCCAAACAGATCTCTCTTCACAATGACTTTTAAAGAGGGAACAGCTTAATAAATTACGAATAGTATTTACTATTTTACTAAATAACAAGTAAGCTAAAATAAGAAAGCTTAAAGGTGAAAATAGTACGAATCAACAGGAGCGACTGCAGCATGCTGGATGCACGGCTGGTTTATCACTACAATCTCAGCTGCGTCTCACTTCTCTTAACCTGCATCCCTGCTTCCCTCAATCTTATTTTCCTCTTGCGACTCTCCATACATCCCTGGTGGGAGGGACTAAAACGCAAGGAAACCACGAGAAGTGATAAGAAGCAAGGAAATGAGTTTTAAGAGCAATGGGTCGTCCTTTCCTCTGAGCGTCACGTGAAGCGGCGTCCGTTTGTGATGACGCCGCACAGCTGATCGTCTGTCAGCAGCCAGCTCTGCATAAATATTGTGTGTTAAATAAATGTGAACAGATGTTGCATTATCGTAACGCCATGGTTGTAGGCATAACAATCAACATTAAGTAATGGCACTTGGCTTTTAAACTGAGCAAAATCCCGTCAATCATGTCTCAGCTGTGACTGAATGGAAATGACAGTAAATAAAAATGTAAAACGAAAAAAGCTGTTCCTGCTGACAGACATTCAATCTCTTTTTATTTTATAGTGTTCATAATAGAAATTAATTGGACATCATGACACATTTTTCCAACAAATGAATAAAATGTTTTTTGTCCAATTTGTTGTTCAGATATATCACATTTTTAACTAGATGATATATTCATGAAACAAAACACTATAAACTGAGGAGTGATTCCACTGAGTTTAATGTATTATCTTCACTCTGCTGTTAACTGGTCGCATGTTAAGAAGCATCTGATCAGTGGTGCACTGCAGCCTCCAATCAGTGAGCGATACACAGAGAGAGAGGGCGGGGTGAGTGCCTGAGGACTTCCCTGGTCTGGTGGTTCCTTGGTTATCGCTCCTTGCTCCTCCGGCACAAATAAGCGCCATGGGACGCTCCTTAAGATGGCGCACAAAATCTACTTCCGTTGAGAGAGAGGACTGAGGAGCGAGGAAATGATGAATAAGAGACCTGAGGTCCAGCAGCCCTGGTCCAGCCGTACACTTATTCTCCTTACTTCTCAATTGTTTTTATTTGACAAGTTAACCTCCTTTATTAATGCTAAGTAACAGCAGAAGGCAGTAAATGTGGAGGGACAGACACTTCTGTTACCCTTCAAATCACGGGATTGAATTCAAATGTTTTTGAACAACAGCAGCATCTTCAGTACTTTAGGGATGAGTGACTCACCGGAGCAGTAGAGCTGCTGGTCCCTCTTCCCCTGGCTGCTACTGATGAACACAGAGAGCACCATCATAGTCACATGAATAATCCATGAGGCCATATTACAAACCTAGCAGGACAGACAGTTATATAAGCAGTGTGATTAGACAGGAGCGCATTCTCAGGAAACCAACGTAAAATACATACGTAACATTGGTTAAGGTCATTTAATAAACCAAACAAGTAATACAATTGCATTTTCCATTCAACTGAATTATCAACTCATAAAGTGCTGGGCATTCATTCATTAGCATATATTTGTTTCATTCTTATTAATCTTACTACTTTTACTAGTGTTATTAAATACACTCAAAAGAGTGCTAGTTATTTTTTGGGAATGATGCACCCACTCATTAACAGAGGGGCCATGTTGGGCCCTTTTCCTAGAGACATGTTATGCCAGTCACAGTTAGATCACTTCATGGTTCAGATCTGCATGAAACCTTCCCCGTTGAATTATTACAAAAAAGTTTAAAAAACAATTACAAAAGTGTTCTAAGCGTTTTTGCAAAGTTTATCAATTTTTTGATACATTTATTAATTTTAACATGGTTTTGGCACGCAATGTTATATATTTAAGAATTACAAATAATCAGGGTTATGTTAAACTGTTCACAGGAGCACATGATTCTATACCCTCTTAATGTTGATCTCAAAGTGCACCAGATTTGATCCTTTAACTTTAAATTGAAAAACTTAGGTTGATTTCTGTAATTAGTCAAGTGATTTTGCATATTCCAGCAGATATTGCAGAAAATGTATTATTGCATTGTTAGTTTTTCCTAATAAGTTGTAGCCATAAATGTTACATTGGCAGAATTGCAGCATAACACAAGCAGAGCTCTGTTTATTTAAAAAAAACAAAACTTAATCATGATGTTGTTCAAAATAATTGTGATTATTTTGGCCATAATCGTGCAGCATAATGTGTGTTTAGTGAGTGCATGTCAGGATTTGAGGTAAGGCAGGACCCAGATGCAATTTTAAAAAGACAAAAAGGTCAAATAACCAAAGGCGAGCTTTATTTACCAAAAAGCTGTAGACGATAAACAAACAAGAAAAAACCTAACATCCATAAATACGTAGCATGAGCATCCAGACAAGAACCGACAGTGACAAACATGGAGGGTGACAGGAAAGACAACGAACCGACATGGAGCACAGGGGAAGACAAGACTATACTAAAATCGTGACAGTGCAGGTGTAGCTGTTTTTCAGGGTTCTCCTGAGATCACGTCAAAATGGAAATTGAAAATGACACTTTGAGTCATTGAAAGGTTTGGATATTTGCAGTTATTTTTTATATTGTAATATTTTCAAATTGAGGCAAATTAATAACGGTTTTATGTGAGTATTAAAAAGACTGTTGAAATACTCAGTGGTGGCTCTAGGCCTGGGCATCATGAACAGCCACTGATAGCTATCTGTGTGCAGCTTCTGACACTTGTTTGATGCTTGAATAAAATATACTTGTTTGAACTTTGTGTCTCTAGGCTAGCTGGTTTGTGTAAGTAGCCTTTTGTAAGTCCTATTATAATGATATTACTAGTTCGTTTTTAAGAGTTCACACATACCTTGAAAACCTCAGTTTTCAGAATGAGTATAGTTGTTGGTCAGACACACATCCCAGTACTTTGCAATCTGGATAACTTTCCTACTAGATGAACAAATCATTAACCAGACTGGTAGGCCTACCCGTTACATCAGCTAGTCTGGTGCTTTGTGCCGTGCAAACTGGCTTCACTGGGATAGATTCAAACTCCCTGCCTGAATTATTGTCTCAGTCTGCCATAGACTAGGCTGCAAGAGATAACTAAGTACATTTACTTAAGTAGCCTTCTGTACTCAAGTACAAGTACATTTTGAGGTACTTGTACTTTACCTGAGTATTTTCACTTTATGCTACTTTATACTTTACTCCACTACATTTAGGAAGCCATCTTTAGGCTCTCCCCTTCCCTTACCTGACAGAGGCAGCCTAAATACCAAACAGCGACAGACAGGTGGTCAGCCTGCAGCCCACCTGTGCCCCCCTGTGAGCACCTGCGTCATGTTCTTCTTTATTTTTGTTGTTTATGAATTCATTACGGATCGACTGGGACATTACCGACATATTACTTGCATTTGCAATTTTAAGTGCAGTTCTGAGCATTGCGTTATTAAATGACAGATGAGCAAACATGAACTATATTGTTAAATGTCGCTGTGGAGTGTGTTCATCGGACGGCAGCGGCATGTCTTACCTGACAGGAGCTCCACAGCGGGCTGATGACCGCCGAGCTGTCAATACTTTACCGTGTACATGTTAATATTTCATCTATGATCAGCACTCGCAGTTTACATTCAAATACACTACAGGTTGTACATCTCCGGTCAAAACTTTCAAAGTAAAATTCTCGTTGAACAACACTTTACTATACCTGCGTAACACAAGGGGATTGAGTAAACAATTAACATGTAGGAAGTAATACACAGTAAATAACGTTTATTTTTCTAAAATTGCATCTTTCACTACTGTGTCTACTTCATTCAAGCCCTTTCCTGCTTTTATTTTGAAAGCGCATTCCGCTGAATTCCTCTCTCGCTCCGCCTGGTTCCTACTGACTTGACGCATGACGGTGAAGCTTCACGTGCTGGCCTGTGGTTGAGCCACGTTCACCCGTCAACCGTCTGCTGAACCAATCATATTCAAGACTCGAGAAACACAGACCAATCACAGCTGCGGCCACAAATACAAGAAAACAGGTTACAGCTAAAGGCCCTGACACACCAAGCAGTCACCAGAGGACTCGCCGACCCCGGCTGTTGCGTCGCCGTGTTCTCCTGCGTCTTGGTCATGTGTCGCACGGAACACACCGCAAAGACTTCAGTGCGTGAGTGGCAATAACTCTCCTTACCAGCAGGCGGCGGTAGTGTGTATTCGTCATTCAA
>NW_011355477.1:0-309 GCF_000735185.1 Notothenia coriiceps
ATTGGTCAGGCATTAAGGGGGTAAAAACGCAAATCCCAGCAATTTCTACCGGAGCCTCCGCCATGGAGCATCGGCACTTCTGGCAGGTTATTCTCATGCTGCTGTTAATCTGGAGATCAACACACACTAGCGGCCCGCGCATATGATTATATAATCAGAAAACATCCGTTAAAAAACATTATAACACATACAATGAGAGACGCAGTAAGGAGGGGCGTTTCACCGACGACAGCTGTTCTTACTTTTATGTAGTTGACGGAGAATTTTTACTTTACACGAAACTGTTCAACACTTCATTCTGCTTCACTC
>NW_011355478.1:0-1071 GCF_000735185.1 Notothenia coriiceps
TACTAAATGTTTTATTATTTTTAATGTTATTATATTTTTCTTAAAATAGTTCTCTATCTTTGTTTTTAATGTTTGTTCTACTTTGATGTCTGCACCACGACACCAAGTCAAGTTCCTGGTACGTGTGAACCCACCTGGAGATACACCTGGTTCTGGTTCTGAGTCATGTTGGACTAAAAACTCTTCTGTTTTGACACAATGCCTGTTTGAATGATGAGAAGGCCATGGAGACATCTAAACCATACATGAACCATATCCTGCAGCACATGCTGAAGGGCTACCTTCAGTCCATCTGACCTCCTCTGATGTTTAGGACTTGTTTCTCTTTGGTTTACTAATGTGTGCTTTTCTTCTTTTTATTATTGCTCGCCTCTTTAGATTCCCCTTTGCTGTACGTTTCTAACACAGGACTTCCCATCTCTCTGTTTGTCTCCTCTTGATGAATCTTCTGTCAGCAGACACCATGGCTCTTAGTAGGATGCTTGTTACTGTTCTTCTCCATCAACACATTTACACAATAAAAGCATCTTTTTATTGGGCTTTTATTGTGACAGTGTCCGGAAGCTCAGTGTGTGGTGCGTTCAGGTGTATTTCTGAAACACCGACACGCAGCTTCATTTCTGCGGATCCGTTCTGCAACTGGACCGACAGCTGGACCCGAGCCGAGCCAAGCCAAGCCAAACCAGGACCAGGGACACAGAGAGAGAGAGACTCAGACAAACGGTTCTCCTGCAGAACCGAGCAGACTCAAGGTGAGAACCAGATCTAGAACCAGTGAGATATCTCACACCTTTAACGCAAGCGCGCGCGCGTGTGTGTGTGTCTGTGTGTGTGCGCGCGCCACTCCCTTCTGTCCTCAGCTCTAAAAACGGTACCGGTAATTTTCGAAGGTGATCAGGTGATATTTTACCGGTAATATGAAGACACACAAACATTAACACGTACACATATTATTAACACACACACACACACACACACACACACACACACACACACACACACACACACACACACACACACACACACACACACACACACACACACACACATTATTAACACACACATAACACA
>NW_011355479.1:0-792 GCF_000735185.1 Notothenia coriiceps
GAGTTAGCGATATACATACGATAGATAGAGAGAGAGAGAGATAGATAGAAAAATAGATAGATAGAGAGAGAGAGATAGATAGATAGATAGATAGATAGATAGATAGATAGCAAGATGCATAGCATACAGTTAGCATACAGATATCGATAGATAGCATAGATGATGAGCGGTAAAGAAAAGCGATTGGCCTTCCAGCGGGTAAGAAAGTCGGCACTACATTGCTGTGTACCCCTTTGTACAAATAAGTCCCGTTATAATCGGGAGATAAGTTTCCATTCATTTCCTATTGATGCTGAGGTAAAGGCTCAGTGGCTGATCAAGGTCCGTAGGGACAATTTCAGCCCCACAACAAATACCCGTGTGTGTAGTAGGCATTTTCGACCAGGAGACTTATTGGTCACAGCTGGAGGACTGAACAGAGTAAAGAAAGGAGCTACACCTGTTCTCTTTGCTTGGAATAACTACGAGCTACCTACACCAAGACGTAATGTTTGGGAGCGTCGGCCGAGGGCAGAGAGTCCCACCCCGGACTTGACAGCTGAGTACGAGGTGGAAACACTTGCGCCGCCGGATCATGACTACTCTGTAAATCCAGCGACGGCAGTGATGGCAAATCAGGTGGCCGACGAGAACGAAGCCTTGAAAATCCAGGTTAGGGAGCTCCAACACCAGCTGGAAGTGTTACAACTGAGATCTCGTTTCGGGATACAACGCCTGGCAGGGTCGGACGAGGACATTCGTTTCTACACCAGGTTTGTTTATAAGGTTTGTTTATAAGGCTATCAGGATGTT
>NW_011355480.1:0-2411 GCF_000735185.1 Notothenia coriiceps
GTCTCTACTTTAAGAGTCCTCTCCTGCTGATGTTCAGGTGTATATCAGTATGTAGTGTCTCTACTTTAAAGAGTCCTCTCCTGCTGATGTTCAGGTGTATATCAGTATGTAGTGTCTCTACTTTAAAGAGTCCTCTCCTGCTGATGTTCAGGTGTATATCAGTATGTAGTGTCTCTACATGTCTCATGCTTCATGTTCAGAAAGTTCTTTATTGTTCTCATACTGTCTGTGCTGCAGCACCTTCTTTTCACCCTCTGTCTAGAACCAGAGCTGCTCTGATTGGTTAGCTGGTCGGCTCTGTTGTGATTGGTCAACCGCTTAGAGATGTCCCACCCCTTAGCCTATCAGCTACAATGTGTTGTAGCGCTAGCCAATAGCGTGAGTGTTACACAGTGATGTCACTATGTTTTAGAAGTAAACAAAGGAGTTAAATGGAGGCGTTTTAGGAAGTGGAAGAACAAACAGATGTAAGGCTTAGCAGACCATTTACATGCACTAAAACCTATAAAATGCACTACAGGGAAGGGATACCCCCCAAAAAGCAGAGTA
Source organism: Notothenia coriiceps (assembly GCF_000735185.1). Taxonomy (NCBI): domain Eukaryota; kingdom Metazoa; phylum Chordata; class Actinopteri; order Perciformes; family Nototheniidae; genus Notothenia; species Notothenia coriiceps. Next base: position 550 of record NW_011355480.1, read on the forward strand.
GGGCCTCTTTAATGTCAGAGCCAAGATAAGGGACTAGATTATATTTTATAGATTCTAAAAAAACATCAACTTTTGAGCATGGAAATCATTTTAAAAAGTGACGGTAAATTCTGACGATTACCAAGAAAAGGGAGACGTCTCTTTTAATAATACTGGACATTCTTTGGACTTGACATTACAGCCAGGAAAAGAAAGAACAATACACCAATCAACCAAAAATGTTAGGCAGCGCACCAGCAGCTGTTTTTTTATAAGTGGTTTTGGGTGGAGTTCTCCCTTAAAGGATTTTAATGGAAGCGAGCGACGGCTGGAGGAAAAGGAGGAAGAGAGCCAGGCGGCATGAAGCTTTCCTTCTGGGAACAGCCTTCATGTGGTGTGTGTGTGTGTGTGTGTGTGTGTGTGTGTGTGTGTGTGTGTGTGTGTGTGTGTGTGTGTGTGTGTGTGTGTGTGTGTGTGTGTGTGTGTGTGTGTGTGTGTGTGTGTGTGTGTGTGTGTGTGTGTGTGTGTGTGTGTGTGTGTGTGTGTGTGTGTGTGTGTGTGTGTGTGTGTGTGTGTCTGTGTCTGTGTCTGTGTGTGTGTGTTTCTGTCTGTTTGTCCTTATAAGGAGATAATTCCCCCATACTCTTAAAAAAAAAAGAAGTGTAATGATTAAGATATGGCTAGAAACATTGGAAATTTCTTACCAACAAAATGTGAAGAAGGGAAAATGTTGATGTTATTTCAAAGATGTGTATTGTATACCCAACAGGGGATGGGATGATGAAACTATTGTTTGCCGCTTGGCGCTGATGCCTTGTTTCCACCGGAAAGTGGGCGGGGCCGTAATTTCACACAGGAAGTGACGTATAGCTGCACACTTGAGTTTTCCCTTAAGTCCCGCCTCCAATCTCTCTCTATGCTCAGTTCAAATCAATACATCTGGATTTTGCTTGTCGTGCATTTTACAACTTTTAGACAGATATGGGATAAAGGAATCTGATCCTAAAAGCCTTCGTGCTGGGTTGTCGATTTAGTCAAAATTGAATTATCCGCTGATTTACAGACGTCTCCTTACCAATGTAAGTCAATGGGGAAAAGTTTTTCTTGTGTCCTATGACGTCACGGACTGACTAAAAAGTTGTAGGACCGTCATTATGAACATTTGCATAAACGTGCAGCGCTCTTCAATAGGCGGTTCTTATTCTCCAGATTTCAGCTGGAATGGCTGGGAACTGGCTGATCAGGACGAAACCAGTCCGGATCTACCAGTTCCCATCCATTAATATGACTCAAATCTGGTTTAAAAATGGAGGCAGACAGTATTATCCGCTGATGTCAAACAGCAGCATGTTGAGCAGATGTTTTTCAAACACTTGGGTTGTGAAGTCATCCAACTAGAACACAATGTAGAAAAACATATCCAACCACAGCTCACTGGAAACCATACAGTTCTGGTTGTGTGTTCAAATGTCACTATTTTCCCAAGACACAGACAACGTGATGCAACACAACAGGGGTGTGTGTTGGTGTTAACAGTCATGGTGTGTGTTGGTGTTAACAGTCATGGTGTGTGTTGGTGTTGACAGTCATTACATTCAGTCATCCTCCCATCTGATGAATGGAGAACAGTTTCAGTTCCTGGAGCTCCATCAGCTGATCGCTGAGCGGAAATCCTCCTTAGGTTATGTATGTTTATACAATGAAACCCGCAGAGATACTACAGAACAGAGTCCCACAGTTGTGTGTAAGTGTGTGTGTGTGTGTGTGTGTGTGTGTGTGTGTGTGTGTGTGTGTGTGTGTGTGTGTGTGTGTGTGTGTGTGTGTGTGTGTGTGTGTGTGTGTGTGTGTGTGGTGTGTGTGTGTGTGTGTGTGTGTGTGTGTGT
>NW_011355481.1:0-2453 GCF_000735185.1 Notothenia coriiceps
CCCGCAGCACCTCCCACAGTAACTCCCTGGGAACTCGGTCATACGCCTTCTCCCAGTCTACAAAACAGATGTAGACCGGATAAGCGTACTCCCATGCCCCCTCCAGGATCCTTGCGAGAGTAAAAAGCTGATCCGTCGTTCCACGACCAGGACGGAATCCGCATTGTTCCTCCTCAATCTGAGGTTCGACAATCGGCCTGACCCTCCTTTCGAGTACCTTAGAGTAAACTTTCCCGGGGAGGCTGAGTAGTGTGATGCCTCTGTAATTGTTACACCACCTCTGATCCCCTTTTTGAAAAGGGAACCACCACCCCGGTCTGCCACTCCTTCGGTACTGTTTCCGACTTCCACGCAACGTTGATGAGACGTGTCAACCATGACAGTCCCTCAACACCCAGAGCCTTCAGCATTTCTGGGCGGATCTCATCCACCCCCGGGGCTTTGCCACTGTGGAGTTGTTTGACGACCTCAGTGACCTCCCCCCGGGAGATTGGTGTTGATCCCCCGTCATACTCCAGCTCTGCCTCTAACATAGAGGGCGGAGTTGTCGGGTTCAGGAGTTCCCTCAAAGTGTTCCTTCCAACGCCCTAACACTCCATTATTACATCGTTTCAGATAATAATAATAATGATAATTCATTATATTTACGAGCGCATTTTAAAGCACCCAAGGACACCTTACAATTCATAACATATTCCAAGGAAAGGTTTTAAGATAAAGGATGCAGTCCGGGTGATGTTTTTTATGTGGGGTGCAGATGAGAGGGAGCTGTCCAGAATGACACCAAGATGTTGTGTTTGAGTTCTTGATAAGCCATTAAAACAGTAAAATACGTGTCTCCTGTTCACCAAAACATCCATCTGTTATGGAAAAATAAAGTATTCTAAAAGTAATCTGAATACGTAACTTTTTTAAGACACGTAACTGTAACCGTATTCTGATTACTTTCAGAGCATGTATTCAGTAATCAGTAACTGATTACATTTACAAAGTAACCCTCCCAATTATACACCATTTATTTTCTATTTATTAATCGGCATTGCATTTGATATTAAGGTAATCCATAAGAAAAAGAGAGTAATCAGATAACGTTACTATTATGATACTCAGGTTGGTTACTGATAACATTGTTTTCCCAGGTAATTATTCATTGTAACAGAATATATAGAGGGACTCTGTGGTGATTGGGTGTAATGACCCTTTACTTTAATAGAGTTGTACACTAGAAAATATGTGGGGGGACAGCAATGACCTTGTACTGTGACTCAGAACTGAATCACAATGAGCAGAAAACCCTGCCTTTCCGAACTGTGTTTGTAGCCTTTATTTAACCAGGTGAAAGCCCCTTGAGATCAAAAGATCTCTTTTTCAAGTGTGACCTGCAGGACATTAGTTACACATGTAACATAAAAACAACAGAACAACAATAAGGATGACATACAACATAATGTACAGGGTACAGTTTACAAACTCTATTTACAGTGATAAACTCTATTTACAGTGCACAGCATCAGTTGTTGTGATGGCCAGAGTTGCCATGACAACAGTCATAGTAGTAGTTGTAGTAAAACCAAGGTTTCCAGGCGTATCAGACACAACATTGTTCAGCAGCCTCCAGATCACAGACAGATAAACAGAGGTGCATCTCTGAGTTCAGAAAATATAGACTGCTCAGACTCAAGATAAATGGAACATGGACATTTTTACACTTTTTCTATTTAAAAAAATAATAATTTATATATATATTTTTTTTTCAGTTATAAAATAAACAGACATTGCTCCAGATAACAGACCGTACATCAAAACATGTAACAACAAACAACTAAACAAAACGTAACGGGGGGGGGGGATGCAAGGATGACTTCCTAAGACAGCTGATTGTGACATACACAGGACATTACATACACAATACATTATACATTACACAGGAGATGCCATATTGACAGGGTTAGATAGGAGAGCTCCGGACAGTGAACCGCAATCCTCCTGTCTCCCCTCAAAATCCCCCAGCAGAGAAGCTGCACGCTCCATATTCAGTAGGTCCAGATACTCCCTCAGCCATGAGTCCCTAGTAAAGCGGCTGGTTTGCGTTCCTTCCAGTTTAGTAGGATGAATCTTTTTGTGGCTAAACAGCCCAATGTCCAGAGCCGATCAGCAGTCCTTGCAACATTGCCATCTGGCTTGAGACCCAGTAGGCATGCAATGGTTCTTTATGAGTTTTTGCAATGTGTTTAAGCTATGGCAGACAATGTTGCAAACAGCTATTAAAATAAAATCTCATGGTAATAATAACGAAATTATAAGTCATTGAAAAAAATAATAACACAAGCTACAAACCATGTATAATGTTCATTGCATTATCATGTTTTATTTTTTAAGTATTGAAAACACACACACACACACACACACACACACACACACACACACACACACACACACACACACACACACAC
>NW_011355482.1:0-1198 GCF_000735185.1 Notothenia coriiceps
GCATCAGTGATGTGGTTGACCCGTTTAATGCATGCCTCTGAGAGTAATGCAATTAAGTGTTACAGTAAAGAACTGAAAGACTGAACAAAATGATGTGTGTCCATGCAAGTTACAGCAGTGCTAGCAGTGCTTTATAGTACTATTTGTCACCAGCTTGTATTAAAGGGTACAGCAGCTTTCAGATATTTAGCATTAGCGTACATCCCTGCCGGCTAACAGCTGAAAGAGACGTCAGGATTACTTAATAATTCTAACACAGGTGTTCATAGAAAGTGTCACATTTGATCCATTGTTCACATGAACAAATCTAAGTCAGAGCAGCTTCAGACAATACATTGATTCCATTTAATTATTACAGTCTCTTCTCAGAATATGATAGCTACGCTAGTTATCTCTTTGAAGCGTTTTCTAAAATGGCACTACTCTGGTCGTAATGCCATTACTGCGCATAATCTTCATAAATCATAAATTAACTGTTTTAGGATTTGTAATTCCTAAGTATGTTTTTCTTGTGATAGTAAAAATAAGTATGTAATATTAAAAAAGAACATTATATTTAGAGATTCTTCTTAACTGTGTCCTCTTGTCTGTGTGACGTGTTGTAACATAAATGTACTCATGTCATGTTAAGTTGTTTATCATGTTTATGTTTTATGGTTCACGTTAAGTGTATAGTCCATGTTTATATTTACTTATATATGTTAAGTCATGTCTCATTGATCACTTGTTAAGTTACAGTCACTCATGTCTAGGTTCATCATTGCACTTCCTGTTTTATTTTGTGCTTACATTTCCTTCTCGTTTCAGAGCCCTTTTACTTCCATTGTGTGTGTTCCTGCCTGTCAGCCCCTCCCTTGATTGTTGACATCAGTTTGCCATTACTTCTTGTATACATAGTCCTTTTCTCCCTTTGTCCTGTGCCAGTTTATCTTGTTTCATGTGCAGTCAAGAGAGCCAGTGTTTAAAGCCAGTAACCCTTTTTATTATTTCCCACTGTCAAATGTATTTAGTCTCAAGTTTTTGCCTCTAAAGAGTGATTTTTGTTATGCTTTATTTTCTTCTTTAAAAGGTCCATTGCCATTTCTACTGATCATAATTCCATTGTTGAGATATACTAAAATAGATTTATACTGTGAAATGTTCCAAACTCACAATGGTTTCTCATACAGCATCTCTGAATACTATGTGTATTCACTCT
>NW_011355483.1:0-3013 GCF_000735185.1 Notothenia coriiceps
ATCTCTGAAGCCCACAACCACAGGTTCTCTGCTGTGGTCAACAAGGCGGCGGAGCAGACTCCGCCCTGCCTGTTGATGTACGCCATTGTGGTGCTGTTGTCGTTCCTCACCAGCACATGTTTGCCCTATATTAAGGGTTTGAAATGCTGGAACTCTGACACCACTGCCCGCAGCTCTAGGAGGTTGCTGTGCCGTGTCTCTGTCAGAGACCAGCGACCCCCTATAGCTCTCCCTAGGCAGGTCCCCCCCCCCCAACCTGTCACGGATGCGTCTGTGAACACCGTGACGTAGGAGGTTACCCGCCCCAGTGGAGTTCCCCTCCGAAGGTGCTCTGGGGATCCCCAGTAACGGAGGTTGCCCTCCACTTCTTCTTCTTTCTTTGCCCTCCACTGAGGGGGGATGGTCACTAGGCGTCGCTTGTGCCTCTTGGGATCTAAATGAAGGCTGGCAAACCACCTCTGCAGGCGGCGCATATGCAGCAAGCCCAGCGGTACCATGAAGTGAGCAGCTGCCACGAGACCCAGAGTCTGCATAATGGTCAGCGCTGTCACCGTTACCCCCTGTCGCAGTCTGCAAACTGCCCGAAGCAAGGATGCCTGTCTGCTCTCTGAAAGGGTGGTGCGTAGGCTGCCTGCATCGAGCAACATCCCCAGATACTGCACCTGCTGGTGAGGTATGGGGGAGCTCTTCTTCCAATTGACCGCAAAACCCAACTTGCTTAGGTGTAGGATCAAATGGGCTGTGTGAAACATTGCCCATTCGCTGGACCTGGCCATGACTATGAGGTCATCTAGATAAAAGAACACCCTCATGCCACGGTCGTGCAGCGGCTGAAGCACTGTGGCCACACATTTGCTGAACGTGTGTGGGGATAGAGAGTAGCCGAACGGTAGCCTGTTGTACTCGTAGGCTACACCCTGGAAGGCAAAACTCAAATACTTTCTGTGCTTTGGAGCAATTTTGACATGAAAGTAGTCCTTCAGGTCGATAGTTGTGAACCAATCGCCTGGCTGCACCAGTCCCAGCAACTGTTTTACAGTTAATATATGGAATTTTCTGCATGCAATGTGGGGATTCAGGCTGAGAAGATCCATAATGGGCCTGAATTCTCCTGTCTTCTTGGGAACCAGGAAGTACAGGGAATAGTGCCCTTCCTCTCTGTCTTGAGAGCGCACAACACACATTGCCTGTTTTTGCAACAGGGCCTGAATCTCTGCCGAGAGGAAACCTATCTCCCCTCGGATGATAGATTTGCCTCTTTTATGCCTGTGAACGGAGGAGGGATGCCGCAAAACTGGAGTGAATAACCCAGTCTTAGCCTCCTGTCCATCCACTCTGTTAATACACAGCTGCGCTCCCATTCCCCATAACACTGCATTAGGGGATGTGCATTCAGCTGCGGGGCCCCAGCTATAAAGCTGTTGTACTCCCTGGTGACCCGTTCCGCCGCAAAACTCCCCTTGAAGGGAAATTCTGCGAGAGGGTCGACACCGAAAGGGCCAATTTTCTACTGAGGCCCTTGAACGCACCGCCATGATGCATTCACCCAGACGGTGAAATGCATCAAGCGGAGTTTTTACACTCGCCGTTGTGTGTCTCCTAACCCTAACATGCCGGCCATAATGCCCCTGTATCCGCATTGCGCGGTTTATCACTCTCACATGCGCATGCCCACTAGCTGCTTCCTTTACTGGAGTTACAACTGGGGCAGCGAGTGGGGAATCTGTACGGTTAACATTATGTGGAAGTGTGGATTTGTGGAGAGAAATTACACTTAGACTGGGATACATGCAATAATTTGTATTAGAGAGTGTAACAACAGATGCATCATACAGGGAGGAGGCGGGATTCGCCCTCGCGTCCTGGGTGGAGAAAGTGACTCTCTCCGCCGGGACGCTTCCTCCCACCACCAGTCAGCTTCTGGAGGACGGTGTAACCCACCCAGAAGCCCTTTGCTGAGGCGGAGCGGGAGCCTGTCGGGGTCGGTCAGCCTTTCCTCGCGAGTGCCGGTATTGAGCCGGTTCTCCGGGACGAACCGCGGAGGCAGAGGGAGCAACGGGTGCCACGGGGGCTCTAAACCGGCGCCTCTCTCTCCGTCTTACCACCGCAGAGCGCTCTCTCCCCTGAGGAAGAGCCAGAGGACGAGCCAGCGGCAGCATGCGGCTGAGCTGCACCCTCTCTTCCGCCAAGCAACTGAAGCGCTGGGTGACTGAGGTGATCAAACCGAAGAGCCCTTCTGTGGATACGGGGGTCCCAAGGTGATCATCCCGGTCCTTTTTGGACAGTGCGGTCAGACCCAGCCACACTTGACGCGACGCCACTGTGACCAGGGACATCACACGTCCAGCTGCGGTAGCCATACCGTGGACCAGATTATTCATCTGGCCCACGCAGCGGTCCGAATAATCGCTCCCGTCCGGAGGCGGGGAGGCGGGGATGTTGTGCTGAGGGGTGATCAGCGAGACACCCAACATGCCGAGATTACTGGCCGCTGCTGCCATCTGCGCCCCGAGCCTGAACATCTTATCCAGATATTCCAGGATTTCACGGTCACGCGGCAGCGGGGGCAGAGGCTTCCTCCCCTCTGCCCACCCGGCTGCCTGCGGAAGAAGATGGGCCACCAGGCCTACACGCTCTGCCGCCATAGTCATCACCACCGGGAAACTTATTCTTTCTGTCTTTTTCTCGTCTTAGCTCAGTTGTTTCCTTGCTCGCTGAAAAGAAAAGGATGACAGCTAGGAGGCGAGTCCGCCTTATGGTGGGCTTGCGCGCGCATTCAGGTAGGCCTGTCCCAGGGGGGCGGCTACTGTTATAGATATTTCAGTTGATGAATGTTCGCATTGTATGGTTGAGAGGTAGTACCCATAGAGTCCAGTAGAGGGCGGAGCCTGTGTGAGATATAGCAGACCTACCTCTCTCTCCTTTGGGCCCCCGAGAACCCAATGTCCCCCTTTCTGTCCTGGTCTCCCAGGCGGTCCGACAATGGCTCCATTTTCTGCGGAGGAAAACTCAG
>NW_011355484.1:0-4105 GCF_000735185.1 Notothenia coriiceps
ATTTTGCATGATAGGTCACCTTTAAACTTGATGCGCTCTGAAACCACGGGGCGGCCGAGGACAAAAAATACACATGCGTTAATTGCGTTAAAATAATTAGTGGCGTTAAAGTAATTAGTGGCGTTAAAAAATGTTTGCGTTAACACGTTATTAACGCGTTAACTTGACAGCCCTAGTTTAAAGTTTATAGTCCGTTTGAGTTTTGCCCGTGTGAACCTGGTGTGAACGCAAACCGAACCTTCTGAAAAATGAAACAATGTAACAAACTGTGGTCTGGTGCGCACCAGAGAGCGGACTATTAAGTGTGAATGCACCCTTACTTAATGATCTGTGCCTGATAGGAACGTACTCCTTGCTATCGATTGTGAAATGTACTGTCGTTCCAAAGAGGAAATCAAATGTGTGCTGTAAAGATAGGTATACTTACAGTATCATACATTTTAAAAAGTTTTCATTTCTAAAAAATAGAATGTCTTCTTTAACATTAGGACATAATCCTTCAAAATAATCATATTTAAAAAAATTGATATGCCCCCCTGAAATGCATTACATTATTTAAAACAATGTTTGAATTACAATATCAGGCGGAACATTTTATTACATTATTGGTTAAGAAATCCAATAATGGATTTTATACATTTTCATCAGGTTAGGTGCAAATTTCATTACATTGTGCATTACATTGTCTTAAAAAAGATCATTAGGCACTCCATTCGGAGGTTGCTTGTTTCTGAAAAATTTCCAATAAAAATGTACTTTCCTTCCTTTAACCCATACATTTTTCAAAGGTTAATCCATTTTCTTCCAAGCCAGGGATATCATCCTCCTGGCCTGCAGGAGTCAAACGTCAATTATAGCTATTTTTTGAGTTATTTATTGGAATTATAGTGCCACTTGAGAGATTTATTTCACATTCATAATCAAAATATTGCTTAAGCAGATTTATTATTAGACCAATTTGATGCTAATGATAATTTCCTCACCTTGACTCCCACAAAATCACCTATATATTTCCTATGATTCTATATAAAATATCTGTCAAGTAAAATATAGCACTTGGCAGAAAATACATATATAAATCAGATTTTACTCTAACCTCAACTGAACATTTGTGCTTTGGTTTTCTGGGAAGCCAGGCTACGTTTTTAATATTCATACTAGCCACTGCCCGGTGTGTCAATTTAATCATGATTTGTGCGACAGAAAAATCTGAAATGGTAATGTCCTGAATTCTAAGTAACACAGATACGATTTATGGGTTGCTCTTTAATTTCCTCTAAAGCCTGAATATTATTTACTTTGACATTGTGTAGGAAAGGGGAGTATAATTACATGGCTAGTCCACAAAACTTGTTCTCAAATTTACCTCCACAAATTGTCGTTGTGCTCGGTTTTCAGGACCTTTTAGGAATCAAAGTATGGGATAATGTTTTCTACCTACCTCTTTGCCTCTTAAATGTATCTCTATCCAAAGGAATAAGACCAAAGCACTTTAGACCATCGCTTGCACTTACCTTCAACAATCTTTTAACCAACTTCACTATTTTTACAACCAGCTGCTCAAAACACCACTTTCTTAAAGCGAGAGTTAGATGACCCATGACCTCCATAAACCTTACCTGACACTGTAATAACAAACTGAGTGAAAACCATCTTTTATAAAATCCTCCACGCACTGATCTCCCCACCTTTCCATATCCCACCAGTTAAAGCATATAAAAGCCCATACCCAAAATAACGAAGACATTGTTAATAGAGTGGTGCAGTGATGAGATATTTTTTGTATGCTGACCCGGAAGTTAGCAAGCGGAAGGATTCCATTGAATGTATAGAATAAGCTTTTGGGGGGCAAACACAGGAAAATCTCTGTATACACCATTTGGTGAAGTAAAAAGCTAACGTTAGGCTAAAATCAATGGGTCAACCATATTATTGTATCCATATTAGGAGCTAAACCCGCTTGTGTTCTTGTTTTTGTTGTGAAAGTATTGTAAAACTAATATATAAACTATTCATGTTACACTTCTTACTTAGCATGATAATAAGTTACTATTTCTTTATTTTTTACAGATATTTGGTAATCGGTGGATTCGATTTTTAAAGTAACCCTCTCAAACCTGTTTTTTTTCCCACTGAGCCTTTGTCGTTGATTATGATAACGAGATAAATTGAAAGAGAGCCAGCATTTTGAAAAAAAAATGTTACGCCTCAATTCTAACATCAGCCAGTACAAACACTGTACAAACTGCATTTAATGTTGGTTTGTGTTATTTAATAAAAAACAATACATTTTAAATAATACATTTTAAATAATACGTTAAATGAATAGATTTGGCTATTGATTCATATGTCAGTAGTAGCAGTTGTAGTGGTTGTCGTACTCGCAATGGCACTCTTCCAGCTCTTTGATCCCACTAAATGCTTTATTCAGGAGAGAGAAAGCTATTTTTCAGAGGCCTGCTTACCTGAGCCACCTACAGGCATGTGTTTCCTGCACAACTCCTACTAGCCTTGGCAGCACATTAGACAAAGAAATAGAGTTGTTCTCCAAAGATCCTTCAATCCCGTTTGACCTCTCCGAAGTATTTCAAGTAGACTCACAATCACTCAACCTAAACCTCCCCTTCAATTCTAGCACCTCCACATTTTAACACGTATGCGTCACAGACGAAAGATCCTGAAGGGATGGGGGAAAAAAATCAATCATACCAATTCCTCTTAAAGTTCAAACCGCCTCTGGTTACCCCACCATCGATCTCATGCTCCTGCACTCGATTGCATGTGGGACTGTTCTGCAGTGCTCACCGCTACTCTGCCAATATAGCTTGTTTTCTCTCTTCTGGGCTATTCAGAGAACTTAAAGATCAGTAAAAAGAATCAGCCCTGCCATACAACATTATTACTGATATATCACTTATTTTCAGCAGTGAGCCACAGGCCTGATTTTAAGGTTTTTCCGAGTATTATGTCGTTATTGATAGGACTAAAACGTGTGTTATTCTGCTGCAGTCTCACTTTGCACTGTCTCTGTGTGTATGAGTATAAAGTGTTGAACTTCCGTGGCCTTGAAGCTAATGACAATTCTTCAACAGCCACCAACCCTGTGTTTTTTAGCCGCATCAGCTAACAACACAAACATCTTGGAGTGTTTGTTAAGGGGCTACCTTGAAGGACAACTTATTTCTTAGCGTCCAGGTGAGGCTTGGTTAGGCAACTTAAAGATTATCTTGGACAAAGAATAATGAGACTATTGATTCACCACCCAGATATTTACCAAGGTCCACCTCCAAGCAGATTGAAACCTGGAGAGGGCAACATCCTCTGAATGCAAGCCGGGAGATCGCTATAAATGCCCTTAAAAGTAAAAAACCCAAAACCTTTCTGTTTAGCAGTGCCTTGAAAACCAGCAGAACAAAGAGAGTGAGAGATGGATTTTCTCTTTCACCTGCCACTTCAAATGATTGGATAGAATATGATATGGTTTCATTTATGAGGAAACGCCTGAGGTCTTGATCGAGTGTTTGCAAAGTGTCTACCTTTACGGACAACTTATTTTGGTCTTAGCCTGCAGATGAGGCTCGGTTAGGGAACTTAAAGATTTCCTTGAAAAACGAATAATGAGACTACTGATTCACCACCCAGATATTTACCAAAGTCCACTTTGAAACCACCAAGCACCTTGACACCTAGAGAGGGTAGGGTCCTCTGAATGTAAGCCGTGAGGTCGTTATGAATGCCCATTGAAGTTAAAACACAAAAAAAACGTTCTATCTACCAGTGTCTTGAAAACTAGCCAGCATAAGAGTGGGAGATGGATGTACACTCTGATACAACACATCATTTGATTGGAGAAAGTATGATATGGTTACAGAGACGAGGAAACACATGAGGCCTTGATAAAATAAGTGTTTGCAAAGTGGCTACCTCTAAGGAAAAAATATTTGTTTCTTGTCCTGCAGATGAGACTTGGTTTGGCAACTTAAAACGTTCTCCAGACCAGGGGTGCCCACACTTTTTCAGCTTGGGAGCTACTTTTAAAATGACCAAGCCCAAAAGATCTACCTACAGGGCCGCCCCTGCCCAATCTGTGTCGTGAGCGCGCACG
>NW_011355485.1:0-2619 GCF_000735185.1 Notothenia coriiceps
AGGGGAATGAGAGGTTGCCGTGGCATGGTAACAGCATGTTAACAGCATGGTAACAGCATGGTAACATGACGCTCGTAACTCGGCCCCCTCCTTTGCAGGGGGGCGTGGTCAGCTGCAGCGCATGCAAAGACAGGGTGGAGGAGAGCAAAATAGAGCAAAAGGAGGCATGGCTAAAATGCATGATCTGTTTGGTATTTTGAAAAAAAAAACGTATAAACATACCTTATATAGGTATGGCCCTACAATATATTATTCAAATATAGCATGATAGGTCTCCTTTAAGTTCAGTGATTTTATTCTCAACCTTTCAAATACTGACTGAAGATTTACAACACTCAAAAGTAAGGAAAGAAAGAAGTCATATTTCTAAGAATAATTTAAGATGTCTTTCCTTTTTTTGTGAATCAATAAAAGTGCTTTTAGCCAGCATGAGCTTACATTCCCTCTGATTTATACACCTCCTTATGGATAGGTGGCTAATAAAGTGATACAATGAAGGAACACAAATGACTCTGCACATCCATGGGGAGTGATTGTGGCAGACTCACACACACAAACACACACACACACACACACATATTGTTATGAAGCACTCCAGGAAAACTACAGACGCCAGCAAAGAGAGAAGACAGAGGAAACAGCAATAAATGATATGCAGCTCCTCAGCTGTTTCCAGTCATAAAGTAATATGTGTTTTCATTGTTACATGCTGAAAATGAATTGAAGCCCAAGGGGAAACAGCAATGTTGCAATAATTATAGAGATGCAGGTGTGTTTGTACAGAAATACAATGCATATCCATAATACTTGTATCACTTTGTCAAAAATAATCATTGACAAAAAAATAACAATTAGAAGAAAATGACCCGAGGGGAAATTAAGTTAAATCTTTTGAATATATTATTCAGTACTTTTATTCTTATTTTACAGCTCTTCTATATCAATTTACAGCATTGTTATTTTAAAACAGAATATGTATTAGTTATTCTTATTTTCTATCATCCTAATTATTCATTCTTATTTTCTTTTATCCTTTTAAATCCTTAAATCGTAGTCATTTTAGGTTTTGACGCTACAGATTTGTTTCCCTAACAAATGTAATTGGGATTTGTCATAGTTAAATATAAAGATTGTGGTTTCCAACTACAGCTGTCAGAGTATGTAGTCTGTCGTCATGTCGACACTTGTCACGCATGCGAACACATCAACCATGCATACAGAAAGCTGCGTGCCACCTCAGCATATGTCTTTAAAGCAACATTAGACGTGAGTAGGGGGGGGGTGGGTGGTGAGGGATGTATAGGTGAAGCGAAGATGGGCGATCAAGTAGCTCTACAAATTATATATAGCTACTTGTACAATTATGGGTCCACATTACTAACTGTCACAACAGTAAAGACTCAAAAATGTGACGAGACGGAAGCAAACGGCATGTTGATCACGCAATAGTAAAGGACCAAGAGAGAGGGTAAGGACATCTGAGAAAAATTCCAAGATTGAGTGAAGAGGTCTGAATAAGATAAGGGATGGAATATCATTTGGGATTTATAGTCATGGAAAGAGAAACAACAAAAAGGCCATACAGTATATGGGGTGAAAGCAAACCTCAGATTTACTATAGTTTTGGATCTTGGTCCACTTATGTGTGCCTTGTTCACAATTTGTTTTGCTTTCTCTTGGATTCAAGCTTCAGATCTCCTGTCTGCATGTTCATATACTCTGACAAAAAAAGTTAACTTCAGTTAAATGTATTATGTCAACATATTTCACATAACTTTATTAGGTTAGTTGAAAGCAATAATATTAAGTTAAACCAAATACAGTATGTTTTATTTGAACTTGATACAATTGCTTTTAACTAACTTAATACAGTTTTGTGACATTTGTTGACATATTACATTTAATTAAAGTCGACTTTTTTCACTGTAGGTTGATGCCAAAAAAACACAGCTAAATGGAAATAAAAGATGACATCCAGGCCAATTGCAGGGTCTCTGCAGATTCAGACACCTCCTCAAACTTTGTCTGGTTCAAAAGTAAAGATTGAGTCCACACATTATTTTAATTGAGTCTTTGAAACATTTTAAGACACTGGTACTGGCCTGCAGTTCTGTTGATCCGGTTCTTCCAACATCAAGGACAAAGTTTAACCATACACTCCAGCAGATACAGTTTGCTCTGCATTGGCCAATCAGCTTGCTACTCTCTTTGCGAATAGGACCCAGGTACGCCTCAATAAAAACACGCCTGTTTGCTATCCTGGCTCCAAAATAGTGGGACGAGCTCCTCATTTCTATCAGGACAGAAGAAAGTCTACACATCTTCCGTCGCAAAATGAGAACTCACTTGTTTCACCTGCAACTTGGCCAATAAAAAAACAACAACAAATACAAAACTTCTGCACATAGCACTTTGCACAGCAGTGTGTGTGTGTGTGTGTGTGTGTGTGTGTGTGTGTGTGTGTGTGTGTGTGTGTGTGTGTGTGTGTGTGTGTGTACGAGAGTTTCTTTAATCAACTCCTCACAGCTCTGTTTGGAAATTGAACAAAAGTTAAACATGTACAAACCATAGACTGTCATGGCGAATACAATCGCTGCTTTAATTCTGTCTTTAGGATGT
>NW_011355485.1:2655-15649 GCF_000735185.1 Notothenia coriiceps
GTGTGTGTGTGTGTGCGTGCGTGCGTGCGTGTGTGTGTGTGTGTGTTTGTGTGTGTGCCATGTAACAATCACTCCCCATGGATGTGCAGAGGCATTTGTGTTCCTTCCTTGTATCACTTTATCAGCCACCTTTCGCAGGTGTATAAATCAGAGGGAATGTAAGCTCATGCTGGCTAAAAGCACTTTTATTGATTCACAAAACAGGAAAACAATTCTCAAATTATTCTTAGAAGATTTATGACACTCAGAAGTTAAGAAAGAAAGAATACACTTTTTTGTCAGTAAAAAAAAAAGAGAGAAAAAGATCCCGGAAAAAATATCAACTTTCATTTGAATAGCTTTTTAAATGTCCTCATGGATAATTTAATGATTTTACCAATAATTTACATAATGCTATAAGGTATCTGATTCTTAATAATAATTCAATCCAAATAAATAAATAAAAATCCAAACCGGAATACAACAATATGATTTTTAATAATAATAATAATATACAGTCAAGGAAGAAAAATGCAAAATTCACAAGGGCTATATTCAAATGAAAGGACACTGGAGTTTAAAAATGTGATAATAATATATAATATAATTAGAATTCAACAATATTAATAATGTTACAGTGATACTATGATGTTGATGTTTGTGCCTAAGCATCTCTCTCTCTCTCTCTGTGTGTGTGTGTGTGTGTGTGTGTGTGTGTGTGTGTGTGTGTGTGTGTGTGTGTGTGTGTGTGTGTGTGTGTGTGTTTTAGTGTATACACTCATTCCACAGTGTAAATCAGTAAAAAGGAGGGACCAAACAGAGTGGTGACAGGTAAGGTCACAAAGGTTTTAAAAAGAGGCATCAGCGAGGGAACAACTGGCTATATGCCCACACACACACACACACACACACACACACACACACACACACACACACACAGTGTCAACAGGCGACTGATAGAAAGAAAGCAGGGGAGAAAAAGAGGGAGGGAGGAGAGATAAGGAGTGGGAAACACACCCTGTATAAATCACTCTCTCTGACAGGGTGGGGGGGGCAGTAGATGAAGTGATAGAGAGTATCTCTTCCCCACATTATTCAGAGTTATGTAACATAGTGTAGTGTGCTGGTAGGATTCATTGTAAACAAATGCAGCCACACCTATATTTATGCATGTATGCATCTGCAACACAGACCGGTCTCAGTGGGTGTCCACAGTGAAAATGTATTCTCTGTCTGTGTTCTCTGCACGCACATTCAGAGATATATATTGGACGGGCACACAGGTTCCAGGCTTCAGGAGATTTCAGGGTGAGGAGTTGTATGGAAACAGTATGAGAGCGCATGAAAAATAAACAGCGGGAAAAGGAGGAGACGGAACATGTGTTGAAGCAAATAAAGGGCTGAAGAGATGATGTTGAAGCAACAAGTCCTCCAACTCATACGACCAAATAGGTTGATTGTTCAGCAGCTTATTACGACCCATAGTCACGTTTTAAGGTTTAGCACCTCTAGTGGTCGTGTAAGAAACAACAATTTGCGGCAATAGCAAACGCTCCGGAGGGTCGTATATTCACAAATAACAGGACCAAATATATGAATGTGCAAAACGGACAAACTAATAAGGCTTTATTTATATATCAAAGAATACTTTAAGTTAAGGTCTTCTTTTGAATAAGAAAACAACTTTGGGGGAATCTACAGATATGTATGAAGCCTGACAAAGTACTTAACTTCTAATATATTGCATCGTTTATTTTGGCACTTGACAATCACCTTCCCTGAATTTTACTCAGGTGTAACTACACTCTGATTTAAGTGTTGTTTATATTTCACATCATTAATCAGAATCTGCAAAGTAACTAAAATAAATGTAGTGGAGTAAAAATACCAGGTTAACCTCTGAATTGTAGTGGAGTAGAACAAAGTAGTATGCTGCTGTAGCAAAAACATTTCCCAACTTGGGATCAATAAAGTACATCTTATCTTAAGATGATCGATGGCTGCCATATTTGCAAAATGTGCCTCTGAACCTTGACAAGTGCTTGTTTCAGGCTTATCAATGAACAACAGGAGGGGTCACAGACATAAGACCAGCTGTTAAATAAAGCTCTTCTGACCTTAGCTCTCATGTNCCATGTCAGCTGCTGGTGTTGGTCCACTGTGTTTCATCAAGCCCAGAGTAAATGCAGCTGTGTACCAAGAGATTTTAGAGCACTACATGCTTCCGTCTGCTGAAAAGCTCTATGGAGATGAGGAATTCATTTTCCAGCATGATCTGGCACCTGCCCACAGTGCCAAAACCACCAGTAAGTGGTGTACTGACCATGGCATTACTGTCCTCGATTGGCCTGCAAATTCCCCTGACCTGAACCCCATAGAGAATATGTGGGGTATTGTGAAGAAGAAGCTGAAAGACACCAGACCCAACAATGCTAATGAGCTAAAGGCCGCTATTGAAGCATCCTGGGCATCCATAACACCTCAGCAATGCCACAGGCTGATTGCCTCCATGCCACGCCGCATTGATGCAGTAATCCGTGCAAAAGGATTCCCAACCAAGTACTGAGTGCATTAATGGACATTTTCTAAAGGTTTGATTGTGTTTTGCTGTTATAAATCTTTTTTTTTTACTTGGTCTGAGGAACTATTCTAATTTTTTGAGATAGGATTTTTGAGTTTTCTTAAGCTGTATGCCATAATCAGCAATATTAAAATAATAAAAGGCTTGCAATATTTCAGTTGATTTGTAATGAATCCAGAACCAGAATGTATGACATTTTTGTTTTTTTAATTGCATTACAGAAAATAAAGAACTTTATCACAATATTCTAATTGTCTGAGACAGTCCTGTATATTAATGATGCCCATTACGAAGACAAGCAATGTTCACCCATTTATTAATTATATGTTTTAAATTTGAGTGTTTCCTATCCCCTAAACCTCCAGGGGTGTACACAGTTTAATACTGGCAACTTCTAATTATGGGAAATATGAAAACTTCTTTTAAAACTACAATTCCCATTAGAGACGTGTCATAGAACATGTTGCGAAACACAATTAGCCAGTATGTGTAGTTCTTGGGTAGTTCTTGAAGCTTGGCGTAACCTTGGCGCACTGCCACTCCAACATCCAAATCACAGAGCTTGACGACTAATCACAGGGTTTGTCAAGCAAAGCGGATGTTGTAGTCCCAAACGATAGCTGAGGATTATGGGTAGTGTAGTGTCTTCGGCCATCCTAAACTCACAAAAATCTATTTGTTTCTCCGAATCGAAGGTTAAAAACACAAAAGCATTCTACACAATTTAAACCAATCAATATTGTGTAATTAACAAGGATAATCTGATGTTTTTTAGTGGATGAGTAACGCAGATATCACTGTGTAATCATTTGTGAGTCAGGGGAATACTTCCGGTTTTATAATGAAAACTTCGAGACCGGAAATACTGTTTTCACCCTGTGAGGGTTGACGCCAACTTTACATGGATGCTGCCGTCAATAGAAATGAATAGGGGAAAGACGTAGTTAGACATTCTCCTGGCGAGACCTCAAATCACCTTTGAAATATCTATCAAACTATAGATCCTACACATCCACTGGACGTGTCGTGGATTCTAAAAGTACAATATACACTTCTCGCTAGAAATCGAATCAAAAAGCATTTTAATGGCCACTATTCCACAATTTAGGAATTTCCAGAGAGGGTTAATTGTGAATATACGACCCTCCGTAGCGTTTGCAATTGCCGCAAATTGTTGTTTCTTACATGACCACTAGAGGTGCTAAACTTTAAAACGTGACTATGGGTCGTAATAAGCTGCTGAACAATCGACCTATTTGGTCGTTTTTTGGAGGAGGACAGGTTGTATTGAAGTCAGCAGGAAGAGGAGAACTAAAGATGAAATAATAAAAAGATAAAGATAAATAAGATGTGTAAAAAGAAAGGTATTTCAGAGAAGAAATACCATAACATGTGCAGAAATTGGAAGATGCACAAACGGTAAAGTGCATGGGAAACTAGAAAGAAAAACGACAAAAGAGAAAAGGAAAGGAGACATAAGAACAGCAGTGAGAAGAAGAGAGGAAACAAGGTGTTCTCATGCAGTGTGTCTAAACTCTGATTTAAAGGGGCCCTATTATGCTTCAACTGTGACATGCCTCCATGCTTTAATGTTCAAAAAGCTCTTTATTGTTCTCATACTGCCTGTGCTGCTGCACCTCTTTTCACCCTCTGTCTGAAAACAGAGCCCAGTCTGCTCTGATTGGTTAGCTGGCCGGCTCTGTTGTGATTGGTCAACTTTTAAGAGATGTCCCGCCCCTTAGCCTATCACATACAATGTGTTGGAGGGCTAACTGATAGATTTAAAGGGTTACATAGGGATGTCACTATTTTCCGGAAGTAAACAAAGGGGTTCAATGGAGGCGTTTCAGGCGGGAAAAGTAGCAGGTAGTAGCTAACATGGCTTCAAGCATTATTGCAGTGTATATAAAGTCATAAATAAATACTTTTTAAAAAATAACTTTTTAAAACAAAATCACTAATAATTGTCAAATAAATTAACTTATAGCATTACCTCTGATGTTTCCTAGTGGATGCATTCTGATTAATCTCAGAACTGGGTGTTTCGTTTTACTGTCGGTAACAGGAAGTAGCTAAACCGGAAGCCGTACAATTGGAAATCATAGAACATAACAAAAACGTAAAATAACATTATCATTAACTGTCAACTAGAAACATGAACCAACAATGTATCGAAAGAAGAAATACAAAAATGTCTTGAAGGCAGAACACACGTGGTGAGGAAAGGAAATGGAAGGAAAATTCAGAGAATGAAAAAGGACAGGAAAGAAGGAATGGCTCAAAAAATCCAGCCTGCAGACTTGCAGATCGGGCTCTTGTGGACTCGGGGCATGAATACTGTGACCTGAGAGAAGCCCGTGAGGCTGCTTAGGGGGTATCATGTGCTCTGGGGCTTCAGATGACATGGATATGACCGATGCTGAATTCTTGACCATGTAGCCTCTGTCATTCAATCTCTCTTTAAAGTTACATTTAAAGAATTAGTAAAACATTATAAATAAATACACCCTCTATTTAGCAAATGTCAAGTTATGCTAAAGTTTCTATTCAAATCAAATTGTATTTATGTAACAAAATATAAAAAAACATATCTGTCTCAGGGAGATTTATAGTTAATACAGATCAACAAACATGAATGACAATGTATAAAATAAAAATAAACATAATACAATTACAACATTGGCAATCTAATTGACAACATCGTAATGTAAAAATACAAATAAGATATGTAAGAAGTACAATCAAATGAAAACAAATTAATATCCAATAAACTATAGGCTGGCTCAAGTTAAGCCTGAGCCAGCCCTAATTATAAGCCTTATGAAAATAAAGTATTCAGAGACCTAATATGTAAAAAATGCATACTGAAATATAGAGGTATGGACAGCATTTGTATCAGGTTTCAGGCTTTGATTTGTTGTTCAATTGAACACAACTTGACTTGTTGGTTGTGATGTTGGACAACCCTCTGCGCTATGAACTTTACAGCTATATACTGTATGTACGCAGTAAAAATTGGAATTCCAGAAGTGTGCCGAAGTCAAAACACTGAGATTCAACCCCTAAAAGTGTCAGGAAGTAATAGAGTTGGACCCAGATTGCACCACCTGGAGGTCAACAGTTTATTGAACAAGTTTTTGGTAAGATTGCCGAAAAAGGTCTGTGGTTGAAATAATGAACTAGAGAAATCTAGCTAACTAGCCATGGGTCGTAGCTGAGGGTAACTACAAATGGGAGGGTCAGCAGTTCGATCCTACCTCCTGACAATATATCCCTTAACCCCAAATTCCTCCCATAGGCTTGTCTACGCTATTAAAGTGTTGCTTTGGATTAAAGCATCAAATAAATAATATGTATTATGTAATAATTTGGCATCCAGTTTTACAGGATAAGGCCGGCACTGGTCTATATTTGTTCTTACGTGTGTCTCCAAAGCCTTGCACATCTTATTCATGCCTTGTCTCAAAGTCAAAGACTTTTTCAAGGAGTTTTTGGTAGGATTTCTGAAATAAGGTATACAGTTGCCTCAAACTCTTGCTTTTACATTACATTACATATCACTTGTTAGACGCTTTTATGCAAAGCGACTTAAATACTCAATACTGTGGGCAATCCCCACAGGAGCAATTTGGGGTGAAGTGTCTTGCCCAGGGACACAACGACATGCTGACTGCAGTGGGGTTTGAACCTGTGCTCTCCTGATCCCAACACCAACGCACTAGTCCACTGCGCCACACGCCTCCTATTTAACATGAAACATTCCCATTGTTTAACGTCGATGGAGCCCTTACAATGCTAACTTCCTGATCGGCCTACAAAAGATGTCATCAGTGCAACACTCTGGCCGTTTCTCAATCTCGTGGATACTGGCTTCCAAGCCAATATTTCAAGGATGCTACGTCATCTAGTGCCGCCGAAGGACTGTTCCAATCTCCAGCATACTTGGAATTCCACAGAGGCCGCGTCCTTGGTTTGGGGGAAATTTCGAGGCTGCACATGGGTAGACTTCGTGTCCTTAAAATCCCCACAATGCTTTGTGCACGCACCAATTAAAAAAAACCTTGCGGAGAATGGCTGAACCGACGCAGCATACATTTAAATGTAAGTATGTCGTGTCGTAGAACATGTGTTGGTAAATATGTTAGTTTGTTAATACCAAAAATGTGTTCCTTGAAAGTAAAGCAAGTTCATAATTAGATAGACATCGTGAGGTATTTATTTTCGGTACAGTTTATGTTGAAACCGTTAGAGAGAGTGGCACACTTGTTAGCCTGTTCCATTCTTCTTCGTTTTCCGAAATCGTGACTTGGAAGCATACTTGCTTTGTTTCTGAAGGAAGTGACTTGGAAGTACGCGACTACCAAGCCAGCATCCTCGCGATTGAGAAACACCCCGTATCTCTATTCCACTATTGGGGGAGTGCAGGGATTGTAAAAAAAGGAGATGCGAATTGTCTCCTTCGTAAAGCATAAATTGTAAAGAAGAAAAGGAGAGAAAGAATGAATGGTGGAGGAAAACAAGCCGCATAAAAAAAGAGCCTGATAACAAAAAGAGCTAAGAGTGAAGATGCCAAATGAATCTGGGGAACGAGAGAACGTGGAAAAGGAGGGAGGGAGAGAATGAGAGATAATAACAAGAGGAGAGAGGCTGCCAGTTCCTCTCTCTCTCTCTCTCTGAAGCATCTTAAAGGCCTCAGCCTCTCATGTATATTAATGGTGCGGAGATATGACAATGGTGACACAAAGCCTGTTTACAGGGAGCTGGCTGACTGCAGCCAGGTTGAAGCTGTTTAGCATGCGACTCTGCTGGGATTTATCACACTGCACCCATGTCGGCTGTTCGACTTAATACAGCGACACAGCTTTTTGTAAGGTGCATTTACATTTTCCTTTTTTATCCCCAGGCATTTAGCTGACGCGCTTATGCAGAGCTTCTTACAATGAAGGCAACATTCGAAATAACTCCTGGATTAATCTGAAACTTTATAAGCAGAGAGAATATGCAAGGTTAAAGGTCAGGAGATATGACAGCACATTGTTTAAGGCTAATCCTTGCAAGTGCAAGCCGAAATCTTAAGCTACAACTGTATTAATTAAAACAATGACGCAACGATGGCATTAGGCAGACAATGCTGTAAACATGGCCATTAGCATTAGGGTTGAGTAAATGCCTTAGATGCATGCATGATCTTCAATTGTTTTTACTTCGTGAAATATTACTTTGTTTGTATGGATTTCAGTGAAGAGTTTAAGTGACCCATTTGGGTTAAAATGACAGCCACTGAACTTTTTGAACATTTTAAGCTTTGATACTTTTGGCATAATATGGCATCAGTTTTTGCTTGCCCTATAAAACAATGCATTTCCAGTCATCAAGTATAACTTCACATGAAAAATTCATTGATTCCTCACCCTACGTGTAGGTAGGCTATGTAAACTCAGCTTGTAGGCACTACAGGCATTCTTCAAAAGTGTAGTAGTAGTACGTCAGGATTGTCATTCAAAAAGACCTATTATGCTCATTTCATTTTGTACCTCTACTGCGACATGTCTCCATGCTTTAATGTTCAAAAAGCTCTTTATTTTCCTCATACTGCCTGTGCTGCAGCACCTCTTTTCCCCCTCTGTCTGAAACCAGACAGAGGGTGCTCTGATTGGTTAGCTGGCCGGCTCTGTTGTGATTGGTCAACCGCTGAGAGATGTCCCACCACTTAGCATATCATGTACAACGTGGTGGAATGCTAGCCAATAGAAGCCCTTTTATAAGTGTTGCATAGTGATGTCACTATGTTACAGAAGTAATCAAAGGAGACCAATTGAGGCGTTCCAGGGGTGAAAAACTCCCTCTTGAGGGAACTTTAGCAAAGAGGAAAACCCCAAAAGCATAAAAGGGCCTCATTAAGTTGAAGTCAATTTGAGTTCCCAAAACAATGCTGAATTATTTTTGAATAATTACCCCCCAAAAAATAAATGCTACCCGTGATTGTAGCAACAATAAACAGTATTTAAAAAGTTTAAAATCTTCTCATATAACTGCAATGACACAATGTTTTATTACATTCAAATAATCAGCCAAATCAGTGCTTTTCCAAAGTGTGTTGTGTTTCCTCCTCTACCTGCCTGGTAAGAAGGAGACAGAACGGACTCCCTCACCCTTCCCCGTCCACAGTGATGCCCAGTCAGGAGGGAGGTGTGGTGAGGCAGATTCAAGTCTTTATTGAAAGATCATATGGGATGACTGAGGAATCCCATTATTTGTTTATTAAGTATTGATCCCGAGCTGTCCAAGTATTAACAAGTAAGCTAATATGGGCTGACCCATGGGACCAGTGGCTTGCAGTGTGGGTATGCAAGTGTGTCTGTGTACATCTGTGTGAGACTGAAGGAGAAATGGAGAAAGAGGGAGAGAGAGGGAGAAAAAAGTGCCTGAAAGTGTGACAGGCTGAGAGAGCAAGAGAGAACCAAAATATCACAATAAAGGCAGACGGAGAGAGAAAGCGATTAAAGTTTGAGACGACAGCGAGCCAAAGAGTTGACTGCGTGGAGGAAAAGTGGAACGAACTTAAGTGTTAACGAGTCAAAGGAAGAAAGAAAGTGGAGGGGAGAGAGGTATTTAAGCGGGGGGGAGGAGATGTGGGGGTGTGTTGGGGAAGGTTAGGTGCTCTAGGCTTGGTTGAAATGTCAAGCTCTTACTGCCGAGTGGAGATCAATTCCTTCATTACTCTCTGCTCCTACCATTACCATCATCGCATGGCATTTCTGCAGGGAATTGATGGTCCCCCCCATTACATACATCCACGCACACACATACACAACCTCACACACTGATAGTTAAGTGGAATTTTGTTTCAAAGCACTTGCAACTAAATACATTTCCAACCATGTACAATGTTGTCTGTCTACACCCGGAAGCCTGAAACCAAGGGTCACATTTTAGTTGCGTTTGATCCGGTTAGTTTGGTTTCACATTGTAATGATGCTGTGTTGGAATATACAACCCATGTCCTGTTATAATCACCTACGTGAGCTGCATCTTCCAATACTTGTATTGCACTTCCTATGGACTGATATACTGTTAAAAAATGGCGTTGGCCAGCCAGAATTTCCTGTATTTGGTCTGAAAGTCTGAATATTCACACGAGAAAAAACAAGTAGACCATGGTCGGGTTTTCTTTGGATCGAGACCACAGCTTATCTTTGATGTTTGATGCTGGGCAGGTAGTATAAGATGGGTTTACTGTACTTTACAGTGATTGGATACAGTTGTATGTCTAAATTGAAGGAAACCTGTTTGTGTGCTTGCCACAGAACACATCAGGTCAGGTCAAATCTCGTAGTCCGTTCGTGTTGGGGCACTTTGACGACACAATTTACCTTCTCTTGGCCTGTCCTTCCTGCACCTCTTCTTCCCTCAACTGAACCTTTTTTGTTTGTCGATCTTGGCCTTTTTAGATCCACCTGTACACCTGCATAGTATCCCTTCATTAGTTCATCTTTTATTTTGGTCCTGTTTTTCCCTTTAATCATTGTCTAATACATTTAAATTAAGTTCTGTTCTGTTCATCTTGCCTTGGGTTGCTTCCATTATACCTAAGGAAATAAAAGTTGTTGGGTTAAAATGTCCTGTTTGTGGTCAGATTCAAAATAATAACAATAAAAATACAAGTTTTTGTGTTGTTTTTTGCTGACTAGTTATCTGAAGGCATGCAACAGACTCGACCGTTGTGATGGGCAGCATGTCCTCAACAACATACCTGGCAATCAATCTGTTTAGTTGAGTCTGGGTGACAGGTGACGATTTTAAAAAATCGTTTTTTGGCTGTTTAGATGGTGTTGCTCCATCTGGGTCACTGCGGTTGAGACGGTGGGATCTTTCGCGACTAGTTGTATAGCCCCATGTACATTACTTAGGTGCTTCAGGAGATTGCTGTTATTCGATGTGGACAATGCTTTCTGTCCTGCACACAGTTTACATTTTACCGTAATATTGTTTGCGTCCTTTATCCCCACAAATTGAAAATAGTGGTTATATTTCCAAGTTGCAAATGCGCTGCTGCTCTCGCTGATACTTGCATCTGCCATTGTGTGTGTGTGTGTGCTGGTGGTGAGCGTTGCCGTGTGTGTGTTAGCATTAGCAAGTGTTCGTGTGTATGCATTTTCCCCATAAGGCAAGACCCGCCCAACTCTGTCTCTGATTGGCTTACCCTGAAATGTTACCCCGCGTTAACCAATCATCACTCCTCTCTGGTTACTTTCACTTTTCCATGGTACTGTGAGAGGACATCACTATATTAGCCTGTAAGTTACATCCGCAGGGAGATTCGGTTCAGTTCCATCACATAATGTAACGCAGTAACGCACCCATTGAAATCACAGTAACTATAACGGCGTTACTTAATGGGAATAGGTCACTAGTAACGCTAATAGTTACGGCAAAAAGTAGTTGCGTTTGTAACGCGTTAGTCCCAACACTGGTTATTACGATGCGCCAATGGATGTTGTTGATGTCCATATCCCGTGGTAAAACTACAATTTTCTGAACAGTAGACTACTAAAAGCTCATCTAGATGCTTCACTCCGTGTGTTCTTATCATGCAGCCAAGTCTGCGATGTTGACTTTTTTTGATAGTTTTATAGTAATTAGCGTAATGTTCATATTCGTCTTTTGGTATTGAACCACATGGCACCTCAAATGACTATAACATCTGTGATGCGTCCTGTGAAAGGCTGTATATTACATTCCGTAACCATCAATCAATAATCCACTCGTGTCTTTATAAGTACCTGCTCTGCATTTAACTTGATTTAAGATTAGATGAACCCAAATATCTGTTAAATATCAATTAAAAATGTATATTTTAATGAAATGTATTCAAATGTAATCTATGCAGTCATCCGCATATCTAAATAAACTATAATAAAGTTTACTGCTTTGTGATAGCATTATTTTCCCAGCTTTGATATCACCTGCACTTCTCTTATTTTTATCTTCTGTCCTCCAGCCACTGTAAATAATTCATTTTTCATTAAAAACTCATTACAACTAAAATCCCTGCGTTTATATTTTCACAGAGGAGAGAGAGAGAAGGAAGGAGTTTGTGTGTGTGTGTGTGTGTGTGTGTGTGTGTGTGTGTGTGTGTGTGTGTGTGTGTGTGTGTGTGTGTGTGTGTGTGTGTGTGTGTGTGTGTGTGTGAGTGAGGGAGAGAGAATGGAGTTGAAATATGAGGCAAAACCATAAATAGATTGTGTGCTCTAATGTGATTGTCATCCTGCGGTTGCTCTTTGTCTGCAGAGAATGCAGAGTGATGAGTCCAATGAGAGAGAGATCAATGAAAGACAGAGAGAATAGAGAGGGGGTGCTGAAAGATGAGTGAAGACAGAGGCACTGATGACCAGCTTTCCTCGATGTGTGGGTAAGAAAAAGTGTGTGTGTGCGAGCGAGAGCACTGCATGCGGAGAAAGTGAGAGCTTATGTATTACGCTGTTTTCACATGCAGATCAGTTGGCGGCATTGTTCAAAATCTTCGGTGTATGTTTATTTATGTGAATATACAGCACTGGATTAAATCTTTAATGTCACACAACACCCTTTCTGGCAGCCATGTTGGATGTTTGCTCCTGAGCAAGAAGGCTTTGTTTATGAAGAGCACTAGTGAGAGTCAATTTGTGTTTAGTAACTTTTATCAGACAATATATTTGCATTAGGATTGGTTGGCAGTAACATGTAAATATGAAAATAACAAACATGGTGAAAGCTAGCTAGCCAGCAACATTTTCCACCCCCTTTTACAGGACAATACCCGGCATTGTTCTGTATTTTTCTGATGTGTGTGTCTCACAACTTTTGTATCCCTCGTTTCAAAGTCAATGGTTTTTTAATGAGCTGTTGTGTGCATTTCAGAGAAAATGTCTGTGGTTAGCTGTCAAGCTATTTTTTTTTACAGATTTTTACATTTTGTTCCTTGGCATAAAATGTCAGTAAGTAACCCACTTGTAACCGTCGGAAGCTAACTAAAAAACAGTAGTTGCTAACATGTGGCTGAATAAGACTACTAAACATGCCGAAAATTAGCCGCCAAAAGCCACTATTAGCTTAGCAAAGTGGACATTTAATTCACGCAACCCTCCTGTTGTCTTCGGTTCAAATCTGACCGATTTACTACTTTCATCAATCATAACTTTTTTGTTTTAGATTCGATTGCCTCAAGGCTTTATGATATCCTTCACAGTAGACATTTGAACGTATACAATTGCTGATCACCACTTTCATTGCATTTTGGATGATTTAGTCAACTTTGTAACACCCATGGTGTTCCCGGTAAAAAATGACCGTCATAAAGAAAAAGAATTAGTAACCACCCGGATCAGATAAAACACACACACAAACTGTGAAGAAGAAGCCTTCATCACAATTGGCATAGGGGCATGGTAAAAG
>NW_011355485.1:15689-29105 GCF_000735185.1 Notothenia coriiceps
CACCCATGGTGTTCCCATAAAGAAAGGGAATTAGTAACCACCCGGATCAGATAAAACACACACACACACACACACACACACACACACACACACACACACACACACACACACACACACACACACACACACACACACACACACTACACTCACACACACACACACACACTCTAGATGTGTCCCCCCCCTTATGTGTCCAATCCCCCCATGTGAATCACACCTGGCACACACACACACAGACACACACACACACACACACACACACACACAGAACAATTTGACAAATGTCCCGCTCTTATGTGCCCATCCCCCCACATGGATCACACCTGGCACACGCAATACATGTTCAGTGTCTATTCTTTGTATATTTACTGCAGTTTCTCATTTATACCAGCAGTCTGATACAATATTTACAGTTTGAAAGGGTGTTAGATGCAATTTGGTGATGATTAATGTTTTTTGTGTTAATGTAATAGCAGTTAAAACAGGACCTGTCAAATTTGACCGCGAATGCCAAAGTAAGGGGGGGGGGGGAACGAACACAACAGGAGGGTTAAACAATTATAAAGATAGTGTGAATATAATGAGATTATCACAATGAACAAAAAGTATAATGAGCATAAATGTGTGTTTGACAAAGACCTTATATTTTTTTATATTTCAAAATCCCTTTGTTCCTTAGGGTAGCCCTTTGATGCTGACTTCGGGTTAGCATACACAAATATGTCATCACTGCACCACTCTATTATACAGTGCGTGCTAAAAGAAGATTATTACTCATCATAAATACATATTTTTAACGCATTATAGACATGGGCATTTTCCAAAAACGTAGCTATGATGTTCCTGAATTTATCCAGAGCCACTACCTTATTCAGGTGTTATATCGCTTTATTTATAGCCTAATTGTTGCGGAGAGTATGTAACCGCCTAACGTTTTATTCACTGCCGTGTTTGTGTGTTTATTGAGGTGTTAGTTTTAAATGTTTGCCTTTGTGACTGTCTGTGTGTTTGATTGACCATGCCAGTGTTTGGCATTCCCCTCGACTCGTTGCCAGTCAATAAGGCGGACTGATTATTCAAATGGGCCATGGCTTTAACTCTCCCCTCCTCATTGACTGGATGAAGATGTTAGTCCCGTTAAGAAGCTGACACACTTCATTACAGAGAACATTCCTCTATTGATTAAACCATTCCAAGGTCTGGCCTTTCTTTCCCAGGAAGGATCTCCTCAATAAAAGCTGTACCTTTCTCTAACACACACACTGAGCTTAAGCACATGCAGTAAGCAGTATGTAAACATGAGTTTAACCAAGGCTGTTTATAAACTCTGATCAGAAATAAAGCTGGAAAAACTAACAAAGTCAATTGTAAAGGTGGGGTAGGGAATTTTGGAGTAACCAGCTCGACTGCGCTAGAATTTGAAAATACACAGCCGGAAAAAATCTGCCACTTCCTTACAGAGCCCCTCCTCCAACTCACACGAATGCGCACATGACCAATGAGGGCATGAGATAAGTTTGTGCACAGATGGAAAGCTGACAGGCAGGTAGGCCATCCAGTTATTTTAGCCGGGCCGGCTAAAATGATTGGTTGTACTTTTTACAGTACTACGGCTTCCACAGATGACATTTGTTTATGGATTTTTTGTCAAAACACTTATTCATTGCTATCGGGATGTTAAGAGCATTCCATGGAATATAACAAAAAGTGTATCTCGAGCCGGTTTCTCAAACTACCCCACCTTTAAGTATAATCTGCCTTAAATAATATATGAATAAAACATAGTCCAGTATTTGTTTATAAGGTATTTTGGAGTAAGATGTCTGGTCAATTTGGCCAAAGAAAGCTTGACAGCAGAAGAAGACAGACAGGAACTAAAGACTAACAGGAACAGCAGGACAAGAAAGACAGGAAGTCTACAGGGACACTAGAGGGAACACGGTATGGGCTCTGGCAGTGTTTAAAGACTGGTTCATGGAAAATAAAATATGAACAGAAAGGCTTGATCAGTGATTCCGTCATTTAAGTTACGTTGCTGTCAAGTTCTAGTCACGCAATGGAACTGACTGTTTTAAAATGAATAAAATCACGTTTTATCAATAGGCCTATGTTGATATAAAAAGTTATCAATTTATTCAGCAGGAATATGTGTAGTAAGCGGAGTAATGTGCAGTAAGGCGGGCATCATAACAACAGGAACCACAATAGGGTGAGCATGACCCTGACTTTTAAATATTAGTGTTTTATAGCAGACTATAATGAAAAGCATTTGCCATAAGCCAAAAATCACACCATGTTAAACGTCATGGATTGACGCTGGAAAAGTCCTACAGGTGTTGTAGTTGTTTTTAGACACGACTTAAGTGTCAATTGTACTGTGTTAAAAGGGTTCAAGGTTTCAACTTCGGACTGCTAAGTGCTTTAGTAGAAGATATATCTAAGAATCTGGGTAGAAAACCCAGGAACATGATTCATCTTTTCTGAAAGATGACCTCATGCATATTGAGATATTTTTACCATGATAATAATAAAGAAAACTGTTTAAAATAGAGTTATATGTCAACACAGCAAGCTATCATTTCAGTATGCTGCAATCCTGCAGGTAGATTTCAGACACACACACACACACACACACACACACACACACACACACACACACACACACACACACACACACACACACACACACACACACACACACACACACACACACTTGCAAATGCCCTCATAGACGTATGAGTTATATTTGCCACATTGGTGCTCTATATAAACCCAGTCATCAAAGTTTAAAAGGTGTTGCCTTGTGAAACTAATCACCTGTTTAACAACCTTTGAGACAAGCTAAGCTAGGATGTTGCTTTATAGAACCCTCCACCACACACACACACACACACACACACACACACACACACACACACACACAGAAAGATACAGTATGGTGCATCAAAAATGTACTCGCCGCGGGCTGCATCGAGTCATTCCAGAAAGTTTGACATTTTTGTATTGATGTCTTACGTGAAACGTAAAATGGTGGAAAAGGCATAGAAAATATGGGAATAGCACAAATATGCAAATTTTATAGCCACGGGAAGCAAGTTTTCCAAAGCAAGATTGATTTATTAGAATGAATACAAATATTTTTGAATTCATTATTTCTTAATTGTTGCCTGCTAATCAAACAGATGGGCACGCACACATTTTGAACTGAGGTATTTTGCTGTGTCAGCAGCTTTGAAGACCAAATCAAAACTTTATCGGTTGTCGCTGAAAGGTATTTTGTTGCTGATACAGCTTTCCTCAAATCAATAACCATTTAGTGAATTATATGTTCGTGCCAAGTCTAATGTCTCGCACTGACTGACAATTTTTTCTTCTCCGGAGGGATGCCAATTTATAATTGCTAAGTAATAATGTATATTACGGTATGCAAATATGCTTTCCGTTCAGATGCTGTCATTAAATTGAATGCACTTAAATATCTGTTCAAGGCTGATATAGACTCTGTTTTTGAAAGATTCATATTTTTGTCAAAATAATTAGCTCCATTTCTTGTTGATAAGATGATTTTGCTGTATGGTGAAAATAATTAAAAACATTTTATTGTTTATGTTGGTTTCTCTAAGTTGTATACAACAATGTTTCTGTTTCTGCCAAAATGTGAAAAGTTAAGCATATTTTTCCTGATATGCTTCTACTAATTCATATACGTTAAAAAGAAAGAAAACTAAAAGAAAGGAAAACCTGGATGTAATAAAAGTTATTCCATTCTCACCACAGTTTCTCTTTTGAACAGAATTGCTTTTCAGCTTTTCAGTCATTAATTCTCATCAGGTGTTCCTAACGGTTCTGTTCAGATCACTTTCTGCAGATGTTTCACATTAAAATCTTATTTTACTTCATTTTGCCATTTGAGCTACTGGCAGGCTTTTAAAGAGAAACATCTGTGGTAAATCATCTCCAAGTTTTCAAGGCAACAGGTAAACATGGAGAAAGTGTTGAGTTAGCAGCACATTGGAATGGAGCACATTGGGAAATAGTTCCTTTGGAATAATTAATATACTCATAAAACAGGAGATTTAGGAGTAAAGGCTGCATCTAACACAGGTGGGATTTCACTTAAATAAATGCAGTTGAGATAAACAGAGGCCATGCCATCATTAAAGAATTTGCAGGATATGTTACTTTTTTTATAAAAATGTTTTAATGTAAATATACATTATATATTTAAAAAAAATTGCCTTGGTGACAGTTGCTCCATTATAGAATGAAATACAACTATATATAGAATGAAAAAATCTAAATAAACATATATTAAAAAACATAAAATGTTAAACTAAAATGTCTACTAATATCAAAAACATACATTGTTTTTTCTAAGGTTTTACAGATAAAAAACAACACAATCTTCATAAATGTTTACAATATATATATCATTTTGTCATCCTGAATGTCATATATTTGTATGATGTTGGTGTATTCCGTATACATGACTCACAGAGGGTCATATACTGGAAAGATTGTTAATCTCTTTTTGATTTGTGTATGGGCTATATAAATACATATCAACAGTCAGTAATTTTGCACATGAGCTGGATGTCTTCTTGTTTATAGTTTAGTGGCTAATGTGGTAATGAGTCAAGTTTATGATTCACAGATATCCCTTGAAAACCACAAAAGCAAGCTAATTTACAGCAGCTGCCGGAGAAGAAAATTAACAGAAAAACCAACAGGGAATACATAAAGCCTAAACCCAATGTTTGCTTAGAATAAATGATGTGAGAGCTCTCACTGTTCTTCATTACTCTCGGCACAGGATTGTCTCTTTTTCAATTTGCAGAGGACATGTGATTTCGGTTTGAAAAAGAGCCCTTTAATGACCAAATCCAAACCCTACCTGTGACCCAGGCAACGGTATTAGAACGAAGGAACCGACACTCGCATTGCTCTGTTTCCTGGTTTTTTTAACAGGCTTTTGGCCGACATTTCTGTGGAAGCTCCCAAAATACACATGCATGCTTGATTGTGTGGGCGCCACCTCGGTGATTGCCTATTTAGTGAGTAATTATCCCTGTCTTTCTCACTCTCAGCCAACACAAGCACTGATTGAGTTCCTCTTATTGTGGGTAATGTCTTATTTATCATAAGAGCCCAGTGTGAGGTTTATGGAAAAAGACGATAGAGCAGGCGTAAAGTGTAGTCATCTGCAGCTAGGGAAGATAAGTGCAACAGCACCGGGTCAATGTAAGCTCAGGGCTTGGCATCGGCGAATGGAACTTAAATTGCTAGGTTCAATAATGTGTGACCTGCTCTATCACAAAGTCACTTTCACCCCGAAAGCACATTAAAGTTATATACACTGTTGCACAGAGGATATTCCTAGCTTTCCAATGATATTGTTTTTGTTCTCCAAATATTCGGGAAAATGTCACATAACATGATAACTGTTTATCAAGACACTATTTTGAGATGTTCAAAGTTTGTATTTTTTTTGCCAAAGTTATTTTCAAAGGGGGGTCCAAGGCCTACTACTTTGGTGGGATAGTACCTCTTGATCCCTCACTTAGGACCACCTTTCAATTAGCTATGATTCTGAAATCTTTGCCAGTCTATAACAAAGTTTGTTAGCAGACTGTCTTTCTTCTAATGTTCAACAGTGGTCAGCTTATTGTTCACAGAGATCCATTTACGGTATTGACTAAGCTAATTCATTTTAAGCTAGTAGCATCGAGGACAAGGATGTTTTTCGTTTTTTAACTGGGATGTAAAAAGTTGCGGAGGAAAGTTGCTGATGCATATGCGTCTTATGCGAAGTGTGAACGCTGTATGTATTCCAAGGAATGACACAGAACATAAACCGTCTGTTGTAATGCCTCAGCAGTTACGTTGCTCAATCATCGCTTCAATAGAGAACCGCATTGACGCGTCCTAAAACCCGGAAGTAAGTTAGCATTTTTACCACGTCCGGTTCCTTTGATAAAAAGCAATGGGATTTCTCCATAGGATTTTGGAGCTAGCTCCAAATAAGATCTGTGTTTGACAAAAATTGAAGAGACAGATCACGTTTTGTTCTACGACATTAAATACATCAGCAGTGACCCCACTGGTGATTTTTGAAGAGTTTACGTGTCTGAAAAACGATGGTTGTTAACATGTGGCTGAATAAGACTACAGAAGTTTTCCAGGCCGTTTTACGTCATTACACCGAACACGTAAAACACTCCCGCTAAGTTTGTTTGCCCTGTTCTGCTTGAAAGCAAGTACCTGCCTCCTGCAAACTGTTCAAACAAACGCTTCAACTTTTACCATTTAGAATCTGTATGTTTGAATATGGATCTTAAGTTGGCGTGACGTTGAAGCAGCGACCCTGCTGTAGTTCGTTTATAGCATAACGTTAGCATTTTGCTTCTGGCGACTAGATTTATGATTCGAAAATTATAAAAGTAGGGTAGACATGTGGATATTATCTGGCTGAACAAAACGTGATCCGTCTCTTAAATGTGTTTCAACCACAGACCTTATTTCCAGCTCTTTTCCAAAATCCTATGGAGAAATTGCATTGCGTTTTTTGACGAAGGAACTGGAAGCAGTTTACTTCCGGGTTTTAGGACGCGTCACTGCGGTTCTCTATGCCATATTTATCATCTAAATTTGACTAATATTTTTAATAGTCTGTATGCTAAGACTGTTAAAAAAAACAGTACTGGACCTGGCCGTGTTATTGTAAGCCTTTCTCTCACTATTTTAAGAAGAAGTAGGCAGGGAGGGGGAGTAGTGATCGCTGAAATTCTCTACGATCTCAACTCGTCTTTACAAGCCTCAAAAATGTATAATATGAAGATAGCGATAAAAATTTCGTTTTTTCAGAAAAAAACGTTGTTTGTTTAAAATCAACTAGAACCCACAATGACCATAACACCAGATTTATTTATTTACATAAATTCAAGATTATCATGAATGCATCGTTGCAATATCAGACTGTTTCTGATGGAGACGGTCCCATTTACTTTGACATTACTATTATTGTGAACTATTTTTAGAGAAATATGGGATAGAAAAGTAGAATACTCAAACAAAAAGTCAGCAATGCCTTTGAATTTAAAATCTTTCCACTAAAATCAGATGGCTTGAAAGATTAGTAAGGCCTCTGTTGGTGTTTTCCTATTCTAGACACAGTTAAGCATGTCTGATGCTGCCTCTGCCCGCCGCTAATCTGTTTCTTTGTGTTTATTAGTAAATCAAAGGTCTAATCAGCTCTGAAGCTGCAGAGGAGAAGAGAGGAGGAGGAGGAGAGGAGGTGTAGGCTATTTTTCAATCTAATGGCCAATTAAGATCAGGCTAAACGAGGAGGCAGGAGAGCATTGTCTAGTGCAGACCTCATTGAGACTCTAATAAAATGTCCACAAAATACCTCCTCTTACTCGCTCTCTGTCTCCCACACACACCAACACACACTTTAGCCTCTTTCACACACAGTTCCGGGTAAATTACTGGTTATAACCCTTCATGTACGGCTAAAGATTTTCACTATTCACACATACACTACATTCAGGAAGACTTCTTGCAATATTTCACACAAGCCACAGCAATGCAGGGGGACAGACCAGGAGATGGAGGTGATTTGAAACTTATGAACGCAAACAGCCAAAAAACTCAACAGCTAAAGATGGTGCAAGTCCAAATGGATGTGTACACTTAGCAGCCACAGTTTGAAATGCGTTATGATTGGTCCTGCTATAAGTCTGCAGGGATACCCTGCAGACGTATAGTATGACCAATCGGAATCTTCTCACGTTGTAAACCGCTCAAATATAATTGACCCTCATATGCATGTTCTTGTGTGACTCAGGGGGTTAAAGGGTGTCCACCAATCAGAGGGTTAGTGGTTCAACTGCCCTTGCAGTCAACATGTTAAAGTTTCCTCTGGAAAGATACTTAAGCAACTAACAATGGATTATAAACCGTAGACATTGACCCCCATGGCTTGGCATCAGGGAATGGAACATTATGCTCTTTGTTTGCAAAATATACTTTTATTTGTATTTGTTGTAAATAAAACAAAAAATATTGAATTGGTGGAAACACCTTCATTGTACTCCTTTGTTTACTTCTGTAACATAGTGACATTACTTTGTAGTACTCACGCTTTTTAGGGGCAGGACATAAAATGTCCTCTTTAAACCTATACATGTTGCAATGTTAATTATATTATTAGCAAAAAAACGGTACAGGCAATTTCCCTAAATGTTAACAAGGTCCTGAGATGTGAAATTGAAGGTACAGATTTCCTATTACCACTGATAACTTCTTCTTCTATTCAAACATTGGCCCGTGCAAGAAATGTTCCTGATGGTTCTCTTTTCTCTTAACTGGCTGTATTCGTAAATCTCTTTCATTCAATTGTTGCTTATCATGCCCAATGTGTTTCTTGCCTCTCTGTCCTTTATGTCATTCCCAACACAAACATTTGCAGTCATATATGTAAAGTGGAAAAACATTTTTTACAACTCCTTCACTCCCATGGTTCCTGCACACCCACACACAGTGCTTTCCCTCTCATCTCTTTTTTTATTTAGAAGGGCAAAGACAGAGAGAGAAAAAAGAAATGAAAAAAAAAAAAAGAAATTGTAGATTTGAGCTGCATACTGTATCAATTTTGCCCAGTCTAAATAACCTAAATAAGGAATTCAATACTGCGGGGTCTGAATAGGAGAGCTTAGTCCACATATTTATTGAATCCAGCCTCTTTGTCCAGTGCCAGCGCAGTCTGTGGTTTCAGACTCCACTCCAGTGATCCAACGTGGAATGGAAATACGATATTCCCCTCTTCTTTCTCTTTTTCTCACTTATTTTTCAGTTTTTCTTCCACCAATCTCAGGCCTGGCACCAGGGATATGGAGTGAAGATGGTAAATAAAGAGATACAAAGAAATAGATAAACAGAGAAAAATTAGACCGATAGAAGAAATGTGCTACCAATGAAGTTTATAAGGTTATGCCACAAGTGCAACAGGGTTTTACATTACATTTGTTAGACGCTTTTATCCAAAGCGACTTACATACATTCAGTACTGTGGACAATCCCCACAGGAGCAGTTTGGGGTAAAGTGTCCCAGGGACACAGAGACATGCTGACTGCAGTGGGACTCGAACTTGCTATTCCTTGATTCGAAGTCCAGCACACCAACCACTGAGCCACAGCCTCCCACTATTCTCTGATCTTTTGACATTGGTCTATATTGATTTTTATAAAATCTTCTCACTTACTTCGTCTGTGTCGGCTCTGTAGATGTTGAATAATCTTTCCACTGGACATCAAAGCAGGAAAAGTTGCAAAGCTGGAAACAAGTGAATAGACATATTAATAATGTATCTGATGGTCACGGACATCCATGAGTTTGAGCATTTATCAGTAACATGGTGCTCACCTAAAGTAGCATTTTCTCAAATAACTTCTACTTCTGTTGGCCCTGTAAGGTTGTACTGTAGATGCCAGATGCTTCCTCATAGTCTTTAATTTATGTACATACTTAAATCGGAACAATGGCAAGAGTTTAAACTTTGTCCGGTTAATCATGCAGTAAACTAATTTTTTTGGCCACTTGGGGACAGCAAATACAAATTGTTGACACAAACTCACAAACTGCTGCTGTTGAAAATACTATACGTTCGGAGCAATTTTGGACACCAAACCACAGTAAAGATGCAAAGTACATCTGTAGACACGACTAGTACAAGTTTTTTTGCGTCTGCATTGCCAAACTCTAGGAACGATGGTGATTGGGCAAACAAATGAGCCAATGCAGCATAAACATTTTAAAACCCCGTTTGCCATGTGAACAATGGACAACACCTTGTAATCAACAAAGGAAGCATGAGCGAAGACATGGAAAATTGACCAATAATGAAGGCCATGCTTTCTTTAGCAAATATGCGATGGGGGAAATACAACGCAATTTTGAGTTGTCGAACGCCCACCAGATTATGGCACTTCAGGATGTCTATTGGTGGTATGAATGCACACAGAACGTTGTTTTTGTGGGTTTTTTGTACAGAATCGCTGATTTAATCATCCCCTGTCCTGAACCAATTTCTGCAGAAAAGTTTAGCAAACCTTAACCAAATTGGTGTAAAATCAGAAAAAACTCCTAAAAACTTTTGAATCTCTACAGTCGTGCTTCCTACTCGTTGAGGTTGTTAGGCACAGCAGTGCTTTGTGATTCATTCTAATGTTAATAGAACACGAAACAGTGTTGTTTACTTACATCAATGAATGAACTCAAAGTAGAGGAAAAAGCAAACAAAATTCAAGTATTTCTTTACTAAAAATGATGTGACATGAAATGGTGACCTAACTAATGTCAGAGAATCAGTAACATTCTAAACCAAAATGTGGATCCTCCAAGAATGGTAACTGGCTGAGTACCACTGCTGTCGTAACCAAACTCTAGCCCAACTAAATAATATGCAACCCTAGTTGAATTGTGTCTATAAAAACTCAAAAGAAAATGTCAGGTTCATCCTGCTTGTTTCAAAACATCTCAAAATCCCCAGGTTCACACAATTTTCTAACTCAGTGAACCTACCTCCAAATTGTATTCTATTCACCAAGATTCGAGGTTCATCAATTTGCCATGACAAAATCTGACAGTTGCAGAAGAAATGC
The DNA here is from genome assembly GCF_000735185.1 of Notothenia coriiceps. NCBI lineage: Eukaryota > Metazoa > Chordata > Actinopteri > Perciformes > Nototheniidae > Notothenia > Notothenia coriiceps. The sequence continues at coordinate 26,352 of NW_011355485.1, forward strand.
ACATTATTTGTTGTTGGTAATGTTATAAGGGCCATTAGAATTACACACTTGTGTATGAAGTACCGGTAAAACTGACAATGTGAAAATGCTGCCTGGATAACTGTACAAAATCTTCAGCATTTAGCTTGAGAAGGAGGTGACAAAGAAGGTCATCCTATTATTTCATTTTTTCCTGTAAATGTGGGTGTCTTTGTGTGTGTGGGTGTGACCTTTTTAAGATCCAGCCAAACTGCTAAACACACTCCCTCTGTGCCTGTCATTTTCAGGTTGGCTATCGACATCTTACAGTCTGCGCTCAGGGGATTTGAAACGCACATGCCAACATCATACGCACGTGGGGTAGCTGAATCAAGACACACACACATAACCAGTTTCTGAGCCATCAGAATCAGTTGATGTAAACACTGCATTCGTCCCACAGCTCACATGTGGAACTAATTTCTTCTGAAAAGATTAGGAAGCTAGAATATCCTCCTGATGGACATAGAGGAGAACAGGACATAGAGGAGAACAGCTTTTCTTTGCATCTGCTATTGGTCATTGCGTTGGTTTGGAAAGGCATGCACCAAATTGAAACCAATAACTGTATTCCCCTCATCAAAGCCTGCACAATATCATCTACTCATCCAATCAAAGAAAATATGATCCCTACTGCGGCTACAGGCTACAGCAAGTCGGAAAAACAATGGAAATCACTTCTGTCTTTTCCTTCAGCTTTGGCCTCTCGTTGCTTTGTATTTAGCCCAGGTTAGCATGTCACCATTCCCCCCCTCGTGGTCAAATTCCGCTCTCACCTTTCCATTGAAGCGATCGGGAGATGTCCGCCCACAGAATAGCTTGAGGGGGGTAATATGCTGGGGAAACCTCACATAAGCTCCTTATCACAACACATTAGGAAGAGAAGGGGGGGAAGTGCTAGTGTCAGCTGTCCGGCCCTGTTGGGGTGGGCGAGCAGTCTTAATGTGACAGGTCGGTAAACAACACTAGCCAACGGCTCAGGAGGGTGAAACAAGGCATGTGCTGCATTCATTTGCTCCATGGAACCTCCAATTTCTAAGTTTGTTAGTCGTAAGATTTATTTTCTTTCCTTTGAAAGCTTGTTGGCGGACATTTCACTCATTGAAATTGAGATATTGGCGGTCTTGATATATTTTGCAAAGATAGGAAAAGGCAACTTTAGTGCAGTTATCAAGTTTTCTTTAAATGTAACACAGTCCAAATCACATGTGTCAAAACAACCATGGTTATGCTTTCATATGATATACCAGAAAAGGAATGCATTTACATAGGGCTTTTACAGTTTTCGAGATCACTCAAAGCCTGGGCTTTTTACATACACAAGTGAACATTCACGCATTCACACACATTCATACAAACGCTACCACACAAGGTGCCACCTGCTCAGGGAGACAAGCACACATCTCAACTAATTACGACACTAACTTTTGCATAATATGCAAGAGAATTGTACAATTTGACAAGTAAAGGCATTCAATTAGATGGTTGTGGCAGAAACATTCTCACTTACTTTAAAATAGCTCATGATTTGGGAATTTTCCACAGAACTGATCAAATTATCTTGAATTAAGTTTGGTTGGTCACCTCTCGGATTTATGTGCACAGAAAATTCCTTAATATTACATTTCCACTATGTTTTGTGTGTTTGGGTATCCATTGCAAACACAAGAGGGACTCTTATGTGTGTCTGCACATCAACATTAGGTGTTTAGTTAAAACAGTCAGTGGCGGCCGCCCCCCCTCTTCCCACATTAAAAATATTTTTATTTTTTATTTTTAATAAACAAGGTAAATATTATATAGTTGGTATCAGTAAAATGTATAATCTACAATAAAATCTCGTTTAAAGTTGTTTTACGATGTCTAAAGTTACTGATAAGTCACATGTTTCCTGGCTGGCCACAGCGTGTATCATTAGATCATTACCCTCTCTCGTCCGGGCGGTAGAAAGGAGCCCTCAGCCAGAGCAGCTGCAGCCAACAAGCTGACTGTTGCTATCTGTAAACTATGCCGCCGAAACATAATTTTAGCCAATCAGCGTCGTCAGATCTGATGCTCAAAGGGCGCCCTTTCAGCGCCCTGGCCCTGTGAGTTGTTTAGACTCGTATCCAAGGTGACGCTACAGTAGGGGATGGCTGCGTCTGCAGGTGTAGACTCCGGTGCTAGTGGATCGCCGGAGCTGTAGATTAACATTTGCATGCTTATTGTAGTTGTAAGGGCAATGCCTGTGGCACCATGGAGCATATGTGTGGGCTGGACCTGTATTTTACAGGAAAGGAGTGATCAGAGGGTCGAGTTGTCGATTCTTGTTCAGTTTTCATCTTCCTCACCCTCTCAGACTTTGAGTTGCGCGCGCTGCTAAAGAGACGCGCTACCATGGAAACCAAACAATGGTGTAGCTGTATTAAAGTCCGAGTGGAAACAGTCGTGAGTAAATCTGATTTTGTCAGAAATCGGGAGAAATGCGGGAGTCTCCCGCGAAAATCGGGAGGGTTGGCAAGTATGACTGACACACACACACACACACACACAAAAGTATTCAATACATCCGGTTTGTGCAGAGGTAGGTATTTTATCATCGCCGGTTAGCATTTAGCATGTGGCTAATATACGATTTCCTAAAGAGGTGAATTGAGTAGCGAAATGACATGGAGTGGTGCAAACCGAAACCTACTGATTTAACACTACAACTATAGATGTCGAGATACTACCATGCTGAATATTAAATGAAGGTAC